>NC_060269.1:150517104-150687589 GCF_021613505.1 Equus quagga | reverse complement strand
TACGTAAAGCGGCGGCGGCTCCGGCGCCACTCGGCGGAGGGCGGGAGGCGGCGCGCCGCGGCCGCCCCGCTCCGTTACCCGGCAACTGGCCTCAGCGCCCCGCCAACCGGGCGCGCTCCATATCCTTCCGCCCAGGCGCCGGGATTACATCAGCGCCAGCCGCCCCGCCCCGGCCCCGCCCCGCCCCGCCGGCCGGCTGCGAGTGGGCGGGCCGAGGGCGTGCGGGGCGCTCCGGGTCGAGCCCTGCGGCCTGACCTGGGTGTGGGCGCTGCTGGGAGGCTGAGGGCGGGAGCCCACCCAGGGTGCGGGGCCTCGGAGAGGAGACGCCCCCTGCGGAGGGGCGCGTGGGGCTGCTCTTTGCAGAAGCGCCTGCACTCCGCCGCCGCCCCTCCCCACCCCCGGCCGGCCCCAGCCCGCGCCGGGGGAGGGGGCTCGACTTGCACCGCCCACCCGCGGCGCGGTGCGGGCCCCCGCCCTCCTAGGCGCGCGCTCCACCTGTCTGCGCCCCCTCCTTGCCGCGTCCTGGGATGGCTGGAGTGGGCGGTTTAAAATGAAGGCTTTAATTTTTTTTTTTTTTTTTTTTAGGGAAACGCAGAAGACAAGCTAACGAAATGTGACATGGCTCTTTTTATTAAGTAGGCAAAAATAAATTCTGGAAGATTCGGAAGTGGGAACCAAAAATGTGCACTAACCTTTTAATCAAAGTCTTTTCACACCCACCCACCTTCCTTAAATGTGATTCCTAGGCCTGTCCTAAAAAAGCAAATAATTAAGTATGATAGGCACCAGAGAGAAAGGAGCTGGGGAGATTACCTAATTAGAAAGAGGAAAGCGGTCCGGAGTGGGAATGACCTGCCCGGGGTCACTGTTCATTGATTGATTTATCCAGCACCCACTAGGTGCCGAGCATTGAGCTTTCCTGCTCAGAACTTGCGAGACAAAATTCCTGCACCAGCACACAGGCTCGTGGGAGAAGCAGACTGTTGACCGGGAGGGGGCAAACTAGACGCTGCGGGCTGGGGGGCAGGAGGGACGGACCACAAAGAACTACCATTTACATACTACCTACAAACTGGTTTTCTACAAGCATTTTTTTGTTCTTAGTCCTGAGCCAAGGCGTAATCATCCCCATTTCACAGGTGAGGAAGCTGGGGCTCAGAGAAATAACCAGTTTCACCGAAGCCTTGCTACTAGTGAGTGGGCGAGGTCTTCAGACTCCCCTAAACCACGCTGCCTCTTGCAGGAGACAGGATTTGAACCCAGGCTCCTGGCTCTGAGGTCTGGGGTCTTTTCCTTTATGCGGCTCTCTCATCAGCTTGCTTACAAATTGATTTTCTGAGCGTTCAACTCAGTTGAATGTATCTGGTCATGAATCACAGTGTGTTCCTTCAGTGAGGGTCTCCTGAGCATCTGTCTGGGCCTGGCTCCATGTCAGGCAGGGGTGGTCCTGCCCTCTTGGAGATCTAAGTCTGGAAAGGGTGTGCTCCCAGATCACTCTGGGAGCAAGGAAAGGGCAAGTAATGGAGCTTCCGAGTGTAGTTCCCAAGTGCCCCCAGACCTGAGATTTCACAGACCAGTAAAATTTCCCCCCAACTGTAGGGATTTGCCAAGAGTGATCACTTTTAAATTTTTGCCACATTGATAACATTGCTGTCATCTACACTCATCATTTTGTGAAAGGACTTATTGACAGCAAAAATTACAAATAGTAACAATATATCTCAGATATTCTCAGAAGAAAGGAAACGGTTGGTGACTTTGTAGCTACACACATATACACACATACACACACCCATACACACAGGTACACACGCATGCACATGTATAATACACACATACACACACACAGATACATACACACACACAGTTTACTGACATTTTTCTCGTTTTGCTACAGACCCGTTTATAAACCATGAACTAGTGGAACCAGAAGGCTTCATGGAGGAAGAGGTACCTAGACTGTGTAGGAATTAACTAGGATTAGTAGGATTTGGAGGTGGTGGGGGAAGATTATAGATTAGAGGATGAAAGTATCTTGGCTACTTTGTTTCCTTGACAAAATAGCCCCTGTCCTTCAGATTATTTTGATAAATGTCCTAGAAGGCTTGGCTGACTCCAGCCTCAGGACCTCTGCGCCTCCAGATTCCTCTTCACGGAACCCCCTCTCCCCAGATCTTTGTAGAGCTGGCTCCTTCTTGTTCAAGGCTCAGCTACAGTGTCACCTGCTCAGAGACACCTTCTCTGATCTCCAGTTTAGAAGCACTTCCGGGTCATGATGCTACCATCCTGCTTGTTTTCTTATTCACAGCTCTTATCAGTATCTGAAATTATCTTGGTTGTATGTTTACTCATTAAGCTCTGCCTCTCCTCCCCGCCCCCCCAAGACCTGCATTCCAGGAGAGCAGTCATCTTGTCCCTGGTGTTCACCAGCCCACACAGAGCCTGCCTGTTGGTAGGTGAATGACTGAATGGTCGTCTGTAATGCAGTCTGAGTGGACACAGTGAGAGAAAACAGCCCTGCATTCGTGCGAGCAATAGAACAGGGTTCTCAAGCGTGAACCTTGTTTGCACTCTGCAGCGTGCCACGCTGCCCTCGACCTTCCTCAAAGCTCCTGGGTGGTGACCAGCCAAATTAAACTTGGGGTAACAGTAACTTCCTCCCTCTTGTGGGCTAAGATCCCCAGGGAACGCAAGGAGGCCAGAGGACTCTGGCATTAAAGCACAACTGGTGTGGGAGCGGAGGAGTCCCACTGCAGCATTTTCTAAAGTGAAACCATCCTGATCATTTATTTCATCTCTCTGTCTCAGGACCACCTGCCGTGGTTCTTTAACCCCTGCTGGCAGGCGAGGCAATGAGAGGCGGAATGGAGCACCTCCCAGTGCCCTCTGACTTGGATGTTCTGGATGCCAGTGAGGATTCCGGCGAATGCCGCCGGGGCAGTGGTTTTGTAACCACGTGCATGCGTGGTGAACAGCAGGGTGAGGCTCTGTGACGCGCTGCAGCACACACTGACAGAGGAAAGCAGGGCCCAGGCCTCCTTGGCTCTGTGCCCTTGGGCACGTAATCTCCCTCTCTGGGCCTCAGTTTCCCCATCTGCACACAGCAAGGGACAGGCAGGAAGATTTTAAAAGCTTCCTATTCTTTTTTTTTTTTCTTTTTTCTGTGGACTTTGAAAACAAAATTTCAGTGAAGCTGCACTTTGATAAAAGGGGCAGGCTATGTGTGGGGGGGGGCAGGAGGTATATGTGAAATCTCTGTGCTTTCCCCTCAATTTTGCTTTTTTCTAAAAAAAATAGTCTGGTTTAAAAAATGAAAGAATGTGTGTTTACTGACCCTTGGCTGCGGGCCAGGTGCATCTCACATCTCCCCTGCCCACACTAGCTCGTGGGGGTGGGGGGTGTTATCCCCACTGGCATGTAGAGAGGTTAGGTGGCGTGCCCTAGGCCACACTGCTCCTAAGTGGCAAGCACCAGGATTTGATGGTGGCCCTGCTCTTGCTACTGTGCCACCTTGTTTCATTAAAGTCCATCCTGAGTCAGCTTTTACGTGAATGATGCCCAGATAAGAACCTGACCGTGGCCTCCCCACGGGACCAACACCCTCATTTAGGATTCGAACTGTTCACCTCGGCTCGGATGCTGTTGCCATCGGTCAGGGCATTCAACTGGCCCCTCCTTCTTGGCCTTTCCCTTAATCTCCCCATCCTGCAGCCCCTCCTGACAGCCCCTCCTCTCCGCGGCCCTGCATTCCTCTTAGGAGTGGTGACCACCGTTCCTGCGTCTGAAGAGTTGAGGTCAAGCCTCTGACACAGCCTCACAGTAAGACCTGAGGAGCTCACTGACCTTCAGAGGGCTTTCGTTTCCTGGTATAGGAAACGAGGGCGGGATCATGGCCCTGTCCTGCTCTTCTGCTGGTTAGATTCAAGGCCAAACAAAATCAGAGGTATAGTGTCATCCGCAGACTCTAAGATGCCGCATAAATGTCAAGTCTCGTTATTATTCTTCCGAACGTGTTCCAGGGGCTTTTTCCTCATTCCTACCCCTCCACCCCAACCCACAGAAAACTCAACACTGTCACCAGCAACCATCCAATCTAGAGGTAGGGTGCATGGTGGTTAAGCACAAAGGCTGGAGCTCTGGGTAGAAGCTGGGCTCCGCCACTTATTAGCTTGCTGTCATCATTAAGCTATTTGGCCTCTCAGTTTCCTCATCTGTAAAATGGCATCATAATAACAGTATCCACTTGAGAGGGTTGTTGTGAGGGGTATAAGTTAGTCCATGGAGAGGGTCAGAACAGTGCCCAGCGCACAGCACACTCTCAATAAACACCCGCCCTCCTTCCTTGGCCCCTACTCTGCCCTGTCTCTGGTCACCCTCTCCCCCTGTCCCTCCTGACTACACCCTTGTCACTCGGCACCCCTGTCACTCAGCACCCCTGTCACTCGGCATGCTCCTGGGGGCAGTTGCATCCACTCTGCAGCTGGAACTAACGTGGAGATGGAGGGAAGCCTATATTTCTCTCCGAAACCCTAGACCTGCCTCCCAGACTTGTCCACCTTGCTGGGGGGGAGGGCCTCTATCCCAGCGTGTTCATGGCTCCCTCATGGCCTTCTCCACACAATCAGCGCCCCTTCGCCCATGGCTGTTTTACGGCATCACCCTCTCCCTAGCTGCTGAGCTGCAGTCCTTATGCACTGCCCTGTGGAATCTGCTTCAGAAATGGCCTTGCAGTCAGGCTCTCAGGTCAGACAGACCTGGGTGTGAATGTGGCACTGCTGTTTGGCAGCTGTGTGACCTTGAGCAAGTTACTTTCTCCCTCTGAGCTGGCTTCCAAATTTCTAAAATAGAAACAACCAGAGCGCCCTCCAGCAGCAAACACTGATCTCTTGATTCAGCTGCCCAGGCTATGAAGACCCTTCCTACATTTAGGAAATCCCTCCACTTGTGAGTCTGGGTGGAAAACAAGGCTGAAGTCCCTCTACAGAGGGCTGGACACTGACCACACCTCCCTCCCAACGTCCCGGCCTCCGCCCTGGTGGCTTGTCATTATTAATGCAGTACAAGACAATTCACCAGGCTTCACGTGCACTGGTTCGCTCGGTCTCGCCCAGGAGTACCCTGCATCTGGGCAATTGGCGTGCAAAGGGCTTGGACGTGATTTTTAATCGAAGTATTAAATGGTGAGCATAGCCTCCCAGCAGCCCGTTAGCAGCCAGCCCTTCTATGGGAGAGGATGTTCCATCCAGATGATATTTAAAGGCCTGGAGCAGGTGAGCTGCAAGGTTGACATCCCGTCTTCTCCATCAAAGGGGCCTCCCCGACTACCTTCCCAGGAAGGCATAGGAGGGAACGCCATTCGGAGAGGCAGGTCCCACCACTGGGAAACCTGGCACAGACCCAGATCCTCTCCATTTACCTCCGCGTCTTGGTCCGGACAAGTTCTTTCACCTTTGCTCCCAGTGCACAGCATGGGGCGGATCCCAGCCAGGCAAGGACGACAGGAAATTGGCCCTTCCCTTCTAAGCACCAAGTGCACAGGGCTCTTACAGGGGCACTGACGTACTGGATTCATACTTCACAAGCACTCATGGGCCAGCCCTGTGGTGCATGTCAGGTCCCCAGCTGATTTGGACACAGACCCTTTGAGGACCGCACTGTTTCCGGGGACTACATGTACAGAAATGGAGAGCTACAATGGAGCACAGAAAGAAGGGAGGCACACCGACTGGATGTTTGTTGAGTATCTACTGTCTCGGTTTCCTAGGGCTGTTGTAAAAAGTATCCCAAACTCAGCAGCTGGAGCAACAGAAATTTGTTGTCCCACAGCAACGGAGCCTGGAAATCAAGGCATCAGCAGGGTGTGCTCCCCCTGAAGGCTCTAGGGGAGGGTCCTTCCTGCCGCTTCTGGCTTCGGTTGTTTGCCAGCTATCCTTAGGGGTCCCAGGGCTTGTAGATGCATCTCTGCAACCTCTGCTTCTATTGTCACATGGCCATCTTTTCCCTGTCTCTCTCTTCTTATAAGGACATCAGTCATGTTGGATTAGGGTCCCACGCTGCTTCAGGATGACGTCATCTTAACTAATTACAAGCACAAAGATTCTATTTCCAAATAAGTTCACAGAGGTCCTGGAGGATAGGATTTCCACGTATCTTTTTTGAAGGAGACAGAGTTTAACCTATGACACTTACTATGTTCTTGGCTTTGTGTATTACACATCCTATCTCATTTAACTCTCCAGAAATGGGAGGGACTATTATTATCTTGGCTGTATAGATTGGGAAACTAAGGCTCAGAGAATTGAAGTGATTTCCACAAGTTCACAGTTCAGCTGGTATGTGCTAAGACCGGGAATCAAAGCCAGGCCGCTGACAACCCCAAGTCTAGTTTTCTTCCCTCCCATCCTTCCAGCCATTCATTCAGCAAGCCATTTCTGAGCACGGTCTGACAGGCACTGTGCTAGAGTCTTGGTAGGCATTGGTAAATAAAGCAAGTGTGCCTCCATGGAATTTACAATCTGAGGATGGAGACTGACTATAAAAGTTTTAAATATATCATTACTAACTGTGATAAATGCTACAAGAAAAATGAACAGGAAGAATCTGCTTAGCTGTTGTGTCAGCAAAAGGTTTCTCTGAGGAATGGCTGTTCAGGTTGAGTCTTGAAGAATGAGGACTTGGCTCTTGATGATCAGGAAAGGAGGGTAGGCTGAGGGGAGTATTCCAGGCAGAGGAATAGCACATACAAGGGTCCTGAGGCAGGAAAGGTTTTGGTTCACTGGGAAACTGAAAGCAGTTTGGCATGGCAGGAAGATTCCAGATGACATTGGAGAGGTGGTATGTGTGTGTGTACAGAGTGTAGATCAAGCCAGGCCTTGTAGGCTATGACAAGGAGTTTGGAATCTATTCATATTACAGGTGAGGAATGTGAATTTATGGCAAGTGTGCTGTGGAATAATTCATTTACCTATTCAACAAGTTTGGACTGAGCACACGTGATGTGCCTCACGCTGTGGTCAATTCAAAGCTGAGGAAGACCAGTTCTTGGCCTTGGAGGTTGTTGGAGCCTCAGGTCTCTTGGGTGCCAGATCAAATCTCAGTTCAAAGATGCCCACGAGGCAAGGCCATCGTTCAGGAGTTAGCCCCTGGCTGTCTGAGGAGCAATGCATTGGCAGAAGGAGCGCGGGTTCTGGGTCTCACCTGCTGGGTGACCCTGAGTGAGTTATACCCCCTCTTGGGGCTCCTGCCTCCTCCCTTGCAAAGCCGTCAGTGCTATGTGCACTCCCAGAACTTCAGAAGGAGAGAGAGGAAGAGGAAGGCCCCTTTAGTGATCCTCTGTCCGTGACTTCTAACTATATCCCAACCTCATGTAAAGTTGCAAATTTATATGATGTCGAGAGCCAGACCGGCCGAAGCTGTCTGACTTTGGGTGGAGGCTGAGCCTCAGTTTCCTCATCTGTAAGAGAGCATTATAACACATACCTTGTGCAGAGAATGAGCGTTTAGTACTCTTACTCGCCTGGGATTGCCTCCAGAGAGGTTGTACATATTTGGACTGTTAGCAGTAGATGCTTTTTCCGAGCACCTGCTGTGTGCAGATACTGTGCTAAGAACTGTCACCAACAGCCCGTGCATCTCCATTTTACAGGTGAGGACGCTGAGACTCAGAGAGGTGAAGTGACTTGTCCAACGTCCCTGGGCTCCTTCTTGGAACCCAGATCATCCTCTCCCCTTCTAGTGCTCTTTCCACTTTAAACAGAGATGGGACAGACCTTCTCAGGACTGGTGAGCAATTTGTAAGCAGAATATTTGTGCATGGCCTGACTGCTTAGCCGAGATCCTGTAGGAGACGTTGAAGCCCCGGGAGTGGTCTGGAGGGGATGATCTCCAGGGATGCCTCCCACCCTGCGAGGTTGGGACTGAGATTGAGGGGTGCTTAAAGCATGCATTTATTCAGCCGCATCCTGGGGAGGAGGAGGGAAGGTGGTGGGAACAGTTGGAGTCTGGAGGCCTGAGTTCCAAAGACTGTGGGACATACCCCAGGGCCTGGAAAATCCTGAGACCGGATAGGCTGTTGGTGAGTCCCCTGGCTGCGCTTCGTCGCTCCCGAGGCCACTGTGGAAACCCATGAAAAGGGTGGCTGGTGGATGCCTTCGCCACTTCATGCATGTGCGAATACATATCAACGCTTCCCC
The DNA here is from genome assembly GCF_021613505.1 of Equus quagga. Classification (NCBI taxonomy): domain Eukaryota; kingdom Metazoa; phylum Chordata; class Mammalia; order Perissodactyla; family Equidae; genus Equus; species Equus quagga. The sequence continues at coordinate 150,679,397 of NC_060269.1, read as the reverse complement.
ACCTCAGTCCAGTTGAAGTTAGGTTTACATTAACGCGCAGTCGGGAGGACTGGCTCCTCTGCTTGGCAGCTGCGTCGCCCTGGGCAGCGGCCCTGCTCCTCTCTGAGCCTTGGCTTTCTCGTCTGTAAAATAGATATGAGGCTAATGGTATCCACCTCCTGCTTTGCTGTGAGTTTGGAGGGAGACAGATAGTCTATGTAATATGCTTGCTCACTGTCTGGCACAAAATCCGAACCATAAGGAGATGATGTTGACGACGATCACTGGCAAGGCTGCTGTCGCTTCTCGGGGCTTGCCGAGGCTTTGTCTGGCTCTAAGAGACTTTCCCTGGAGAGAGAACCAGTAGCTTCTAGGAGAAATGCGTTCGAAAGGGAGCTGAGATGTTGAAAGAGGAAGGAGGGCGACATTTCCTGGGTGCTACGCTGTGAAACTTCCCCTTCTGTTTTCCCATCAGAACTTCAGGAAAACATGTGAGCTCGACAATGCTTTTGGGACAGGACTTAACATGTGAAGTGGCCTTCCACCCCCTACCCCCCACCCTCACCCTCAGTCTAGTCTTATCTCATCAAAGTCTTTTACTCGCAAGGCCCTCCCGCCAGGCTCCTTCTCACCTGCTCTCATATACCCCCATGCCCCGTGCAGTAGCCACATCGGCTTTCTGCTGTTCCCCAAGTCTGCCCAGTCAGCTTCAGGGCCTTTGCACTTGCTGTTCCCTCGACCTGCAATGTGGTGGCTTCCTCACCGTGTTATGTGTGTTAGTTTCCTGTGGCTGCTATAACAAAGTACCACAACTGGGTGACTTACGACAGCAGAAACTTGTTCTTTCACAGTTCTGGAAGCCGGAAATCGAGGAGTCTTCAGGGCCACACTCCCTCATAAGGCTCTAAGGGAGAATCCTTTGTCTCTTCCAGCTTCTGATGGTTCCAGACGTTCCTTGCTTTGTGGCCACGTCACTGCGGTCTCTGCCTTTGTGGTCAAGCTGGGCCTTCACACGGCCTTCTCTGTGTGTCTGTGTCTTCTCTTCTGTCTCTTATAAGGATGCTTGTCATTGGATTTGGGGCCCACCTGCCTAATCCAGGATGATCTCATCTCGAGATCCTTAACTTAATTATATCTGCAAAGACCCTTTTTCCAAACATGGTCAGATTCACAGGTTCTGGGTGGACATATCTTTGGGAAGCCACCATTCAACCCACTACATTATGTTGCTAAAAATCTTCCAAGGTCGTAAAATAGCACAACCCCTCACTCCTCCTGCCATGTTGCTGTTTTTTTCTTGTAGCACTGTCATCACGTGCTTCCTTGTACATTTGTGTGTCCACGGCCCTTCTCCCTGCTCTCACTGTGAGCTCCAGGAGGGCAGGCGGGCCTCTGGCTGCTTTGTACACTGCTGCACCCCAGCCCCTAGAACAGGGCCTCACACACGGCAGGTGCTCAAAATAAATATTTGTTGAATGGATAAATAAAGATCAGAGGATGACAAAGATTTACAGCCCTGTTTAGGTTACTCCTAAAAGACAGAATTGCTACTAACAGCTTGTGATGCTACAGTGTTTACAGGGAAAATGGATATAATTGCTACTTATTAAAACGGATATGATATTTATGTTTATATGCCATAATTATGTCATAGTCTGAAGACAATGCTTAAGTATCCTTAGCTGGCATCTTCCAGAAAGAAGTGACTTTAAGTAAGGAGACGCATCAGATACAGCTCATGGCACAGAGCCTGCCACAGAGCGAGCTGAGTCAAGGTGAGTGGTTTTGCTTCTCAGAGCCTTCATTTCCTCCGTGGAAAAGCTGGATTGGGTGGCCCATCCCCAAGGCCCTTTCAGCTCAGACTGGGAAACCTTGGTGGCAGGAATGACCACCTGCCCAGGTGGAGATGATCAGAGGCATCTTCTCCACTGACCCCCTGGGACATGGGATGTCCATCACCCAGCGGCATCCCTCACAAGGTACGTGGAGAGGATCTGGGTCCCCTCCCAACCTTGAGCAAGGATTCCGCTCATCCTTGGTCACCATTTTCAGAAGCAGAAAGACGGTCCCCAAAGCCTGCCATCCAGGATAGAGTGCTACTGGTGGGTTAGATGGAGACAGTTGGAGGTTTCGGACTGATAGGCTCCCCATGGGGATTCTGGGGTCCCAGAAGGGGGTTCTCTGCTGAGAGGGATGGGCAGCCATTGTAGGCGAAGGGGCTCAGCCAGGATCTGAATGGAGCAAATTCACCCTCGCTCCCCGGCCCGTTGGTACACTGTGATCCAGCAATAGGGACCCGGGAGGAACGAGAAAGGAAACCCATGACCTAGAGCATCTGCCCCCACATCATCTCACTTCATACTCAAAAGTACTCACACAAAAATGACACTTCTCGCAAGGTGGCATTACTACTCCCGCTCATCGTGCAGGCGAGGAAACGGAGGTTCAGAGAAGTGAATCACCTCACCCAGGGTCACCCAGCGTACAAATCCCAGTCCAACTGGCTCCAAAGCCCTCAGTCTTCCAACCCCGCAAGCTGCACGTAGCCTCTGCAGCTGGCCCTCAGGCTTTCGCACGTGCTGTTCCCCAAGGTTGGGGTGCACTTCCCAGCTCTGACAAACTTATTTATCCTCCAAAGTCCAGCTCGTGTGTCCTTTTGTCCAGGAAAATCTCCTTCAGGGTGCTCTGCTGCCCCTGCTCTCCTGCCCCGTATTTCCTATATTGTGCTAGGTTTCTGCCATGTCTGTCTTCCCCCTGAGACTGAGCCCCTGAGTTCTTCATCTCCTGTGCCTCCAGCCCAGCCAGCACAGTCTGCGGAGGAACGTCTTGTGGAGCCAGGTCCAGCCTGGCCTGAATGCCCCGCCTCCAGGGGGCCTTTCTGGGGCCCTAGTCTTCCAGTCTGTGTGAACTCTGCTGGCCCTGCCCCTGGAAAAATCCTTCCCTGTTACCCATCTCTCTTCATCGGATCTATTCCTGTTTATTCACTAGCCTGTTGCCTGTCCTCCCCAATAGGGCTCAGCTCACGGCAGGGCCCTGGCCCGGAACAGAGCTCAGTACCCGGTAGGTGCTCGAGAGAGAAGTCAGTGTCCAGAACCCAGCGAAGGATCTGGGGCTGTGAGGGCACTTGGGCCTGGCGGAGCTGTCAGATCATACCTGGGCATCCCATCTCACCCCTCCCCACACCTGAGAGCTGGATGCCCTCCCGACCTCACCCTCATACAGAGGTGGAAACACGGCGCCCAGAGAGGGTGAGTGCTGTGCTCACACAGCAGAAGCTGCCTGATGGCCATCTTCGCCCACTGATTTCTTCTCTCTCCGAGGTCGCCTTTCCTGTCTCTCCTCAGTAAAGTGTTCAGCTCTCTTTCTAGAAGCCGCTTCCTTCCCCTGAATTTTACCCATTCATCAGGCACAGCAGGGAGGTTTGTTGGGGGAGCCACTGGCTGGGAGTCACTCAGACCTGGGTCTCAATCCTCCCCCTCCTGCTTCCCAGCAGAGGGATCTGGGCAAGTTGGGTCATTTCTTTTTCTTTTTTTCAAAAAAGTTTTAATTCTAGTGGAATACGCATGACATACAATTTACTATCTTAACCATTTCTAAATGCACAATTCAGTGGTATTAAATACATTCATAATGTTGTGCAACCTTCACCAAAAACTCTTCATCCTGCAAAACTGAAACTGTCCCCCTTAGACAATGACTTCCCGTTCGCCCCTCTCCCCAGTCCCTGGCAGTTGCCTTCCTACTTTCTGTTTCTCTAAGTTTCACTACCCTAGGGTCCTCCTATAGGTGCAATCACACAGGGTTTGTCTCTTCGTGACTGGCTTATCTCAGCCAGCATGACGTCCTCAGGGTTCATCCATGTGGTAGCGGGTGTCAGAATGTCCTTCCTTTGTAGGCTGAATACTGTTCCGTTATACAGATAGACCACATCTTGTTTATCCATTCATCCATCGATGGACACTTGGGTTACTTCCACCTTCTGGATATTGTGAATAATGTTGCTATGGTTCATTTCTTTTTAAGCCTCATTCCTCATTTTCAAGATAGTGTCCTTGTCTTCACATTTTATATGAGTTAGTTTGCCTGCCATTTGCTTAACAGGGCGTGGAGGTCTTGTTAGCAGGGTGAAAATGCCAGCACTTGCTGAGTGCTCCCAGGTGCACTCCCGTGGACTTGACACGTGCTTGTGCATCAAACCCTCACAACCTGATGAAGTGGGTGCCATTGCTATCCCATTTTACAGAAGCAGAGAGAAATAGCAACCTTGCCCAAGGTCCAACAGCCAGGAAATGGCGAAGAAGGGAGAGGAACTCAGGCCACTGGCTCCAAAGCCCAGCCACCCTCAACCACATATTGTCCCACGTGACTGGGCTTCTCCCATCCATGGCGCTGAGTGCTTGTGTTTGTGAGTTCACAGAGGACGGTTCTCATGACCCACTGCCACTAAGCCCTGGCTTGTTTCAAGCACTCCCAGTGGCAGGGAGTGAATTGTCCTGGGGAGGATGGAGAAAGATACTAGCCAGCCCTGCAGTCCATCTAGTTGGCCGAAAGGTGCCTAGTTGTTCCTGCAAAGGAGATGTTCCTTTAACCCATCTTTTGAAAAACAAAAAAACAAAACCCTTTCAGGAATTACGTGAAAACTATTTCACGTGTTTTTTTTGGGAAAAAAAAAAGCTTTAAAAATCCCACTTTCTCTGTAGTAACATGATCAAGAGGAATATCAAACAATGTTCACAGGGGCTACATTAATTGAATGACAAAACATCAAAATCCTTCATCTGACTTATCTCCACAGTCCGATGGCGGGAGGGCTGCGTACGATGCCCCGGAAGCCTTGCCTAAAGGGGAAATTGCCATGAAATCACACACCCCGTGGCCATCGGCCGCCTCCTCATTTGTGGCTTGATTTACAGCATCGCGGGACCGTTGGAATTTCTGCCTCGAGACCATCTGGCCTAATTACCCCCATGGCTGGCACAGGGCCTGAAGCTGTTCTTGAATGAGTCAAAGGAGCTTGTGGGTCCTCAGAAGACCCCTCTCCCATGCCACCCAGAAATTTCAGCCTCCTTCCAGGCACCGTCAGCATTGGCTGGAACAAGTGTCAGGTGCACCAGGCTTGGAGAAAACAGCTGGTTCTTTGCATCCAGGAAACAAACAAACAAACAAACTTCTTTTGCCCTGAGCTGGCAGGCAGTCCAGGGTGGGTGGCAAAGCGTGTCTTTATTGTTCTGATTCTTGTCTATAAAGGAGGAGGGAACAAAGGGAGCTACTGGTCCCTGACAACACCTCTTATTTCCTGAGAGCCTACTGTGTGCCAGGCTCTTCCTACCTGCTGAGAGATCCCTCCAGGCCCCTGGCCCCCTTTGTCAGGTGAGGAAACCGAGGCTCTGAGAGGACCAGCGAGTCTCCCAAGGCCGCTGACCAAGGATGCTGCAGAGGCAGGATTCGAACCTGATTCTGTCATGAAGCTCAGCTGTGCCCTTTTCTCCGTCCCGAGTGTTGCTTCACTTCTCTGTCTGGCTGTTTGCCTCCACTGTCCTGGCTTAAGAGAAACTCTGAGGGGCAGTGGGAGGGGCCTTGGCCGGGGGGCGTGGGTTTGGAGGAGGTAACTCAGGGTGAAAGGTCAGCAATAACCAATGTTTGGAGGCTAAACCGCCAAGACCCTCAGAAGAGGGGGAGCAATGCTGACCAGGAGCTGGGGTACGTGCAGGGGAGCAAGAGGACCGGGATGACGGTTTGGGGTTCTTTGTTCGGGGCCCTCAGGAGCAGACCTTGAGGCAAGGATTCAGTGCAAATGGTTTATTACAGAGGTGAGGTCAGCAGAATAATGGCAGAATAATGGCCCCCAACAGTGTCCACTTCCTGACCCCCCAAACCCGTGAATCTGTTACCTTATGTGGCCAAAGGGACTTTGTAGGTGTGATTAAGGTTATGGACTTTGAGATGGGGAGGTCATCCTGGATTGCCTGGCCAACAATCTAATCACATGCATCCTTAAGTGGAAGAGGGAGGCAGAGGAATGGCTCCGAGAGACACATGTGAGGAGGACTTGACCCACCCTCCCTGGCTTTGAAGATGGTGGGAGGGATCCGAGAGCCAAGGAACACAGGCAGCCCCGGAAAGCTGGAAAAAGCAAGAAATAGATTCTCCCCAGAGATGCCAGAAAGGAGCGCAGCCCTGCCTACCCCTTGACTTAGCCCGGAGCCCCCGTGTCAGACTCTGACCTCCAGAACTGTACGAGAATAAACGTGTGTTGTTTAAGCTGCTAGGTTTGGGGTCATTTGTTACAGCAGCGACAGGAAACTAACGCAGTGATGCTAGGAAATGCTGGCAGCGGAGTAGGCAGAGAACGGAGGTGGAAGAGAAGGCAGCCAGTATAGGGCCCCTGGAGCTCAAATCAAATCAGTGGCCCGGGGGCCCCTGGAGCTCCGTCCACATGCCCCAGAGTCACCCCACCTGAGGGGCCAGGGCTCCTGGTGAGAGTGGAAGGACGTGGGGAGGAGGCATTGATTCTGGCAGCCAGAGAAAGCCCTCAGGAGGAGTTGCAGTTGCTGGAACCTGGACATGGGTGAAAGAGGCCTCCACAGCACCCACGCAGGAGCGCGCAGGGACCAGACGGTGGAGTCCAGGCCTTGGTGTGACTCTCTCATTGAGTTCAGGGATCCACAATCTTTCTAAGATGTTGATCCAAGATGTCACCTCCTGCTCTGCAACCTCCCTTGGCTCCCCATTACCCCACGTCCCGTCCTGCCTCCCCTGTAATGGGATCTGCCTGCTTCCCCAGCCCAACCCTGCATCCTGCCCCGACAGGCACCTCGCCCTCCAGATGTGCCCAGCTACTTGCACTTCTCCGTGGGTCATATCTGTCACACCTCTCTGCCTTTGCAGACGCTGTTCCCACTACCTGGAATGACCCTGCACCTCTTAACTACTGTATTCTGTCATGTGACCTCTTTCTGGATGCCTTCTCCATACCCTCCACACACGCAACCTCCTACTGGGTGAGAGGCCTCTCTTGCACCCTCCACTCCACTCAGCATTCACTAGCCCTCTCGGGTCGCACTGCGCTGCTCAGGTCCCGACCGCCGGGCTGCGAGCTCTCTCCGGCAGGGCAGCTGTGCCCGACCTGGCTCTCTGCACCGGCCACCCGGCTCAGGGCCTGGCACGCAAGACAGGCTCAGGGAAGGACTGCTCTGCAGAACGAGTCATGGGAAAGGCACGCCTTGCTGCCCACAGCCCAGCTGCTGGCCTCTCGGCTGGGTGCGCTGACTATTTTTATTTCTTCCCCCTGCAGAGCTGAGGCCTGCAGGGCAGGTTCTCAAACCCAGTCAGTGAGACCTGCCAGGCGAAGTGAAGACACCGGCTGGCGCTTGCCCAAAGGCCCCGGGAGTGGCCGCGAGGGCTCCTCCTCCTCAAAGCTCCTCCTGCTGCGTGAGGAGCTGCCCCATGACCTTGGCCGGAGGGCTGCAGGCTCAGAGCCACGAGGGACAGCAGGCACCGACTCGCTGCCTGGGGACAGTCCCCTGGGTTCAGGGCCCAGCTTTGCCACGTTCTTGCTGTGTGACCTTGAACAAGTCACGATACTTCCGTCAGCCAAATGGCTGGGAGTCTAGCTCTCTCTTGCAGGTCATTCTGAGGATCAAATGGTAAATCAGTAAGTCTAATTGGAATGTCATTTTAAATACGTAAAACAGTCACATGCTTCAAAATTGAAAATACAGAAAGGGGTATTTACTCAGTGCCGATCTAGCCCTCATCCCCAGGCAGCCAGCCAGCTGTCTGCCCTCAAGTCAGCCAGTGTGGCCTTTCCTCTCTCCCCTCCTTCCCTCTCTCTCTCTCTCTCTTGCCTGAGGTTGTTATAATATATATATTTGTATTTATCTTCTTACACACACACATATATCACCATTATGGAGTACTTATTCTGTGCTACATGCTCTGGCACATAGTAGGTGCTTATAAAGGGTAGCTCTCATGTTACACCTTCTGTCATCAACAGCTTCGTATCATCAGCTTCAGCTAGTGTTCACTGGATGAGCAGCTACCACACCCTAGGCTAGGTTCCCTGCAAATATTAGCCCCATTTTATGGATGAGGAACCTGAGGCTCAGGGAGGCTGGGTGACTTGGCCAAGGTCGCACAGCCGGCTGGTGGCAGAGCCAGGAGTCAAGCCCTGGTCTTCAGACCCCAAAGCCTGTGCTCAGAGCCACTAGGCTTCAGTCTGCGGCCACTGTGATGACCTGACCCCAAAGAAGCTGCCTCGTTTCTCCACACATGCTCCCGGGCATGACAGGTGCACCTGCGAGGGCCCTGCATCCTTTGGACAAGCAGCAGGAGGAATGTGTCTGCCCAGCCTCCCACATATCCAATGGGGCCCCACCTTCCTCCTGGAGTGACCAGTGTCAGGCGGTCAGTGTCAGCCCTGAATAGTGCCCCAGTATCCAGAGAAGGTAGAGCCTTGCCCTAGGTCACACAGCAAGGGAATGACAGGCCTAGAACCAGAATGCAAGGCCAGCCCTGCCCTTCCCTGTCATATAGGAAGTGTTTAATCAATGCCAGTCTGGAAAGGGTGTTCCACCCGGACCTTGTCAGGGCACCCCAAAGCAACCCTGGGATTCCAGTTTCTGGGGCTGGGGCGCCCTCATCAAACTCTGAGCTCCTGGAGGGCAGGACCACTCACAGCTTAGTCATCTCCGTGGTCCTGTCCCCACCTCTCCCACCCCAGGGCTCCTGGGAGAGGGCCTGGAACAAGCTTAGAGGAACGCACGAGAGAATTCTTCACCTCTCCTCTAGGTTGTTACTGATGCGGATCTATACGCGTAAAATAAGAACTCTCAGTGTATTTAACTTCTTACATGTTGTGGTTCCTCAGGAATAGGAGTTCCTGGACTTAGAATCAGGGGGTTTCTTTGAATTCCTGTTCTCTGTGAATGAGTGATGCCCACAGTGTCCCATCCCCCATGAATGAGTGACGCCCACAGTGTCCCGTCCTCTGTGAATGAGTGATGCCCACAGTGTCCCGTCCTCTGTGAATGAGTGATGCCCACAGTGTCCTGTCCTCAGCAGCCCTACCCAGCTCCTGTAGACTCAGGCCTATGGCTTCCTTTATGGGGTCACTCCATCTCATATTTGGTCCTCCTCTTTCCCGGCTGCCTTCTACTTTCCCAGCATTGTTGTCTTTTCCAAAGCATCCTGCTTTCTCGTGATGGGCGCACAGTAGGACAGCCTCAGTTCTGTCATTTTTGCCTCCAGTGGTAGTTCAGGCCTAATTTGCTCCAGGACCCACTTTTCGTCTTTCTGGCAGTCCGGGGCATCCACAGAGCTCTCCTCCAACACCATCTTTCAAGTGAATCCATTCTTTCCTCCCTGTCTTCTTCGCTGTCCAGCTTTCACACTCATACACAGTAATTGGGAAGATGGGCATGTGGATAAACTTGGCCTTGGTCTCTAATGACACTTCCTTACCCTTGATCTTTCCTAATTCTTCCATTGCTTCCTTCCAAGTCTTGGTCTTCTCTTCATTTCTTGGCTGCAATCTCCATTTGAGTTGAGACTGAACCAAGGTACACAAGCTTCAATGATTTTACTGTCTTCATTGTCTATGGTAAAGTTGTGTAGTTCGGATAGAGCAGCTGGGTAAGGGAGGCATCCTCTTTTCCATCTTACAGAAGAGAAAACTGAGGCACAGACGGGTAGGAGTGGCTTGCTCTCTAAGGCACATCCTCCCACAACAGTTTGTCTTTGGAGCTACAGGGAGTGGAGGGGCTCAGTCTGCCTGGGTTCAAGACCTGGCTCAGCCACTTACTAGCTGTGTGACCTAAGGCAAGCCACTTGAGCTCTCTGGTCCTCAGTTTCCTGTCTGTAAAATGGAGGTGATAATGGTAACTGCCTCATGGGGTTCTTGTGAGAATCAACGAGACAATGAATATAAAGTGATTAGCTCAGTGCAGGGCAGAGAGGAAGAGCTCAAGGAATGTCAGTTATCAACACCACCACCTGTAACACTAAGAAGAAACGGGTCCAGAGAGAGGGGACTCAGCCGCAGTCACCCTCCTAAACCCCAGGCTCTGCCCGTCCCTCCACACACGCTCCACCAGCTGCACTTGGAGACTGACTGCCCTTGGGGAGTGAGCCAGGCTGAGCAATGGGCTCCCGAGACAGTTGGGGTGTTGGGGTGCTCCATGCTGGGCAGGGCCAAGCTTGGGGCCTCTGTTATCAGCACCGCATTCAGCTCCTGGGAATGGGCACGCCCACGTTGGCCCACATTGGTCCATATTGGCCGCAGCTCTCTGGCCTGGGCTGAGTAGGGAGCAGAGGCAGAGGGGGTTGGGGGGTGGGTGGTGGGTTGGGGAGGGGCGCGGGCCGGTTGCAGGCCTGGCAGGGAGCCAGGGGTGGGGGCGGGGAGCGTGCAGGGGAGAGACAGGGGCATCCCTGTTGCTGGAAGCCTGCCGCTGCCTCCCCAGCGCCTGTGCATGGACCCCATCCTGTTAGAGGCTTGAGCTCCAGGGGGCCCCCATTCTGCTCTGGAGGGCTGACTTCCTTGACCAGACTCACGGGGATGCGAAGGCAGCTCTAGATGCCAGGATGTCGATTTACAATGAGCCACGGGCCTGTTTAGCAAAAAAGAATGATGACATCCACAGTCACTCTCCCCAAGGACAGAACTGAATTCTGGTTAAGAGCTTGGGCGTCGATTTCCAGGCCCCCTCTGGAATTAAGATCACTTTTGGGGGCTTGGGACAAACTTCTGCAAGGAGTTTGTATGATGTGGCTCAAAGAACGAGGGTTTTGGTGCCAGACAGGCCTGTGTCTGCCACTTACCATTAGTGTGACATTGGATGAACAGTGACTGCCCACAGCCCGACTCACCCCATCTGTAAAATGGGCATAATGGCAGTTCTTCCTCAGAGTTCTTTCTCAGAGCTGTGTTAAGGGAGAAAGAGCATGTAAAGCCCTTCTTTCCAGAAAACCGTCTTCTCAGCAAGGACAGCAGATCAGCGATTCTTCAGGCCTCCCCAGGGGGCTGGGAACACCTCCTCCTTGCCGTGGGTGCACAATGATCCTGACTTGCTACAGTTACTCGTCTTGATTAGAGCAACTCACTGGGAAGCCGAAGCATCCTCAGGACTTTGCACGGCCCATCAGGCTCTCGTATCCGTCCGCCTTTGATTCAGCGCCCGGTGCAACAGAGCCCGGTGTAGCCCTGCCCGCTGCTGCAGGGTCCAGGCTCTGTGCACAGCTCACACCCAACGTGGGCCGGTCTGACGCGCCTCTTTCCCTCATGGAGCAGACCCGCCACAGATGTCGGTGCTAAACAGGTGGCCCAAGCGTCAGAGCTAAATTTGAATCCTGACTGCACTGTGTGACTCTGGGCAGGCTCCTCACTCTCCCTGAGACTGTTTCCTCTTTCGGAAAAAGGCGTAATGCGTCACTCTGGAAGACTTTAGTCAGTGTCTGTGACCGGCTCAACACGGGAAGAACATCTTCCTCCCATCTCCGAGGAGGAGGGGCCCTTTCTCATCCGACTCTGGGTACCAGGGCCCGAGGACCACCCAGGACAGAAGCCCAAGACATTGGGAGGGGACCCCCAGATGGCAGGCTGAGCACCCGGAAAACGAGAGTTGCTTGGTGAGGACGCTTCAGACATAGACTTGGGGACACTGTACTCTGTGCCAGTGAGCCCTTCCTGCCCCAGGGGAGGGCCTTAGAGAAGGGAGGGCACCCTGGGCCTCTCCGAGGGCAGGAGTCCTGAGGATGGGGAAGCCTGACAAGCTCAGGGCTGCAGAAGGAGAAGACAGAAGTCTCTTTGGAGCCCAGGATCCTCTCAGAGAGGAGCGGAGGGTGGGGACAATGACTGTTAAAGGCCTGACCCTTGGACTCTGTCCACATCGGCTCCTTGTTGGCTCTGCCTGTGTCTCTTTAGAACAAGAAGGGCAGGTGTCCTTGGTCCCAGGGGAAGGAGTGGGCAGTGGCTGGCTCAGGAGGAAAGGAAGGGGCCCAGCCCTGGGCCAGTGGGAGGAAAGTGAGCTCCGGATGGCCAGAGGGGCCTGGGAAGTACTCCAGGGCTTAACAGTTGTCAGCCTCCTCAGGGTCCCCAGCCCACCGGCCTCCTGCTTTGGTGCCATGAAGCTGAGTCTGTCTGGACATCTCAGCACAGGGGCTCCCAGCTGGGGCTCTGTGCCCAGACTTCAGAATCCCATGTCATGACTGCCCAGATGGGCCACTCCCACCAGATTCGCGAGCCAGGAAAGAATGGGCGTGCCGTCAGGACGCAGGCCCCACTGTGCGTCAGGCTCTGGACGTGGGATGACCGGCCATCCCAGACACTCCCTCTGAAGACACTGGGCACACTCTAAGAAGAAATTAGTACAGCAGGGACCTCACAGAGACAGGAAAGACTCTCACCGAAGAGGAGCAGGATGGTTAATCTACATGTCCACTTGGCCTGGATGCCGTCCCCAGTTATTCAATCAAACCCTCTCCTGGTGTTGCTGTGAACACATCGTGTCCATGTGGTTCAAATCTACAATCAGTTAACCTAACTAAGGAGAGCATCCTCAGTAATGTGGGTGGGCCTCATCCAATCAGTTGAAGACCTTAAGAGCAAAAACTGAGGTTTCTTCACGCAAGAAGAAATTGTGCCTGTGGAAGACAGCTCCTGCCTGAGGGTCTCCAGCTTGCGGGCTTGTCCTTCAGGTTTCTGACTTGCCCAGCCAGACCCCACAATCACATAAGGCAACTGCTTAAAATAAATCTGTTTCTCTGGTGGAGCCCTGGCTGCCACAAGGAGGAAACAGACATCCAGTCCCAATTGCCCCTCCCACCTCGTTCATTCCACTCACTCTCTGAGCACTGACTCGGCGCCCGTGATAAAGCGCCTGTGCTAGACCCCAGGTATGTGGTTGTGAACACGCAGACGCTGACAGACCCGCGGGGAGGCTGGCGTGAAACACACACACACCGGGGTAAGCGGCCATGCCTTCGTCCCGGCTTGCTGTGGCTCACGGTGCTGGCTCGGCTGGTTCACAGGAGCCCATCGTGCACATCCCTTCCTGACTTGGCTTCACGGATGTCATGTTGGTAGCCTGACATTGGCAGTGGTGGGAGTATTCACACCCTGGAAACTGGCAAATCAGGGCTTTCCCCCCAGCTTCTCAGCACACTCAGCTGTAAGAATATGTCAAGGGACCAACTTAGGGTGGGGGTTGGAGGAATAGAGGAAGGCTTCTTTGAGTGAGGCCCAAAGACTAATCATGGCTTAGCTAGTTGGGGAGTGAAGGGAACAGTGACAAGGCAGAGGGAAGAGCATGTGAGGAGGCCCCGAGGAGAGAAAGAGCCTCGTTGTTTCCTCACTGTCTCACTTGTCTGGGATTCTCACCAGATGGAGTGCTCCTAGAGGGTGTATCTGCATGTCTTGTTTATCTCCGTACCTGCAGCGCCCAGCAGAGCCACTCTGTAAGCTGTGTGACCTCGGGCTCGTCACCACGCCTCAGTTTCCTCATCTGAAAACTGGGGGAGGGTGGTGGGGCTGAGGGTGTGGGGGGAGGGCTTGGAGGTCAAGGTAAGGAGTGCAGATTCTTTTCTAAGCTCAGTGGGAAGCTACAGGGTGGAGGCAGATCTGATCTATATTTTTAAAACATGACTGAGGCTACTGGGAGGGGCGTGGAAGCAGGGAGAGCAGCTAAGAGACTGGCTGCATCCCAGGTGGGAGGGGACAGTGACCAGACTGACCATGACGGAAATGAACAGAAGTGGTTGGATTAGAGATATATGTGGAGGTACTGCTAATGGGGCTTGTAGATGAGAAAGACAGGGATGGAGGATGACACCACATTTCTAGCCTAAGAAACAGGGGGACAGTGGTACCTTGACAGAGATGAGGAGGATGTGGGGGGATAGGCATTAGGGGGTGGGCATCAAGAATTCTGAATGAGATGTGAAAAGACGAATGTATTTCTGCTTGGGGCAGATAGAGGGTTAAGCCACCAGTCTACTGGACAGCCTTGGACTACTGACCACTGGCTGGGGATCAGAAACAACTAACGTATCTCTTTGTTCTGTCATCCAGTGTCCTGGCCTCTAACCTGCAGGTTACCTCATGGTCCAAAATAACTGCTGGAGCCCCAACCATCATGTCTTCATCTCAGGTGTAAAGCAGGAGGAAGAGGAGACGGGCAAAATAAGCTTTCACCAGCTCTCCATCCCCTTTTTAATGAGCTTTCTGCAAAGCCCCTCACCAACTTCTCCTATGCCTCACTGGTCAGGACTTGGTACACACCACACCTGGCTGCAAGGGAGGCTGGGAAATGTGGTCTTTGATGGCACACATTTCTGCCCTGAATAAAATCAGTTTCTTTGGGAAGGAAGAAGAGAGGACTAGAGAGTGGGAAGGCAGCAGTCCCTGCTCCCCTGCCTTTTCCCCACTGCTCTCTCGCTGCCTCATTTAACAATCTCCTGGGCCCTCCATGTTGTCTGCAACAGAACTCAGACTTCTTGCTACGACCTGCAAGCCCTTTACCATCCGGCTCCTACCACCCCATCTGACGTCTCCCCAGGCCTCTACCTCCTTTGTGCCCGTCTTCCAGCCCGCAGACCTGATTCTTGTTCTGAGGTGAAAGTCATGTCGTGGTCACTCGGTGTGTCATCTGTGCCCTGACCGGGGCCTGACATCAGGCAAAGACCAAGGCACGCGGAGGGAACAGTGTTGCGTGCGGTGCTCTCCGGGGCTGTGCGTGCTCCCAGCGTCTAGTGATTAGTGACAGTTGAGAGAGGTCTGTTCATCATCTTTCAGTTGTTGTCGCTGCCCCTGTGAGTCCTCCCCCTGCAGGTGGAAGCAACCAGAGGGCTCTGAGAGCTCGGGGTGGACGCGCTGGGCACGATCCCTCGACAGAGGGGCTGCTGGCGGCGTGGTCCCCAGGTGAGACAGAAGTGAACACAACCGGGCTGCAGACAGCTCTACACTGTAACGTGTGCTTTAGAAAGCAAGCAGAAGGGAATGTCCTAACGACTGACATGGCCAAGGCAGGCGACAAGGCAACAAGGCGGGGCCAGCCTTGGGCAGAGATCCTTTTAGGGCCCACAGGGGGCTCTCTAAGCTGTCATCAGCCGCTCATCCCTGTTCATGGGGGCGGATGCTGAGGTCCAGAGGGGCATGGGGGAGGGGACCAGCAGGGCCGAGCACGTCCCTGAGCTCCAGGCACTGTGCGCAGACTTCTGGGACCACAGAGCCCGCTGGGGCAGGTGAGGATTCAGTTTTACAGATGGAGAAACTGGGGTTCGGAAGGTTCAACAACCCGGCTGAGGTCACCAGGCTGCCTCCTTCATTTGTTTCCTGACACTGCCTCTCGTGTTGTCTCCTCTTTGCCTTTTTCTCTCCCTTCCTTCCATCCGTCCCTCCCTCCCTTCTTCTCTCTCTTTCCTTAGGAGTAAGTTCAGAGTCACATGCACAGATCTTAAGCATTTGATGAGTTTCACCACGTGTGTACACTCCTGTAACCATCACTCGAGTCAAGACATAGAGCATTCCCATCCCTCGAATGTTCCTCCACGTCCCACCTCCAAAAGCAGCCCTGGCTGCTTCCTATCCCCACGGAGTTGCCTGTTTTGACCTTCAGATACGTGGATGCGGGCTGGCCCTTTTTCTGCTTTAATTGCGGAATCGAGGGGCTGTGGCTGGGGTTGATTAGCTAAGGGAACATTTTCCACCAAGTGTGTCCTTCAGGTCCGGCTCCCACGAGCAGGGCGTGCATATCCCCATCGTCTCCTCTTTTCCTGCGCCAGCCGAGCTCCCTGCTTCTGCGCAGCACGCTGACCTGCTTTCTCTCCAGGAGGCCACCTGCTGCTGTGTGCGCCCCCCTCGCCCAGAGCTTTCCCTTATAGCCCTCGGCACAGTTGTGATAAAATCACTGGTCATATTATTTTTTCTTCAGAGGCCTGTGACCTCTGCACGCGGTCAGCCTGCAGGGCATGCCCGGGTGTGTGGCGGTCACATCACATTCCCAGGTGTAGCTTGCCCCAGCACTTAGACATGCTCGGTAAATTGTTGGACAATTGATTGTAGGAGAAAGAGGGTGTGTGTGTATGCGTGTGTCTGAGGAAGGACTGTGTGGGGGAGAGAGAAAAGTCGAGTGTGGACCAAGGAGCGTGGAGGAGCACAGGGGTGGCCCTGCCTGGGGAGGTGGGGGCATGGCACCCCAACATGGGGTTTCTCGAGCCTGGCACTGGCCCACATGCTTCCCCTGTGTGCACCCTTTAAATCCTTGCTGGCACCCGGTGAGGAAGGTACGTTGTCATTGCAGCTGTCACAAACCCACCCAGAGTCAAGAGGCAGTGACACGCGGACCCCACCTCCCAGTGCAAGAAGTATCAAGGAATTTTGGGGCCGTGTTTTAAAGCCACTGCTATAAATAATTAGATTGATGACAAAAAAAATCTAAAATTTACTGAGTGCTTACTCAGAGCCAGTACTGTGTTAAATCTACTTATACAGATAATATGATGGGAAATATACTTTTCTATTTGACATTTAAAATAAGTGTAAAAGTGAAACCATGCAGATAAAAGTTATGGGGGCTGTGCTTCCCCCACGGGCTGTGCTGGCCGTGGTGATGGTGGTGGTCGGGGAGCCCGCGGGCACCCACACTCCCCTGTCCGAGGCAGGCCGCCCAGCTGGCCCCCACCGCTGCCAGCTGCTGGCTGCTCCCACCCTGCACTCAGGCCTTCGAGCTTCTCTGCTCCAGATGGACGGGCTGCCCAAGTCTGTGAGTGGAACCCTCCTGCCCGTTCCTTGCTGACCGCCAGGCCAGGGCTCCCGCACAGCGATGGGAAGCCTCTGAAGGCCCTCGGGGCATTTCTGTGGCAGGAACATGGGTTGGTTGCCCAAACCTGGGCCTCAGTCCACCCCTCACACAGGGAGGTGAGTGGGCAGGACTGCACGGTGAGCGGTCAGGGCCGCACGGCGACACTGAGTAACCACTGCGCTGGGGGACAGAGCCGTCTTTGTCCTTGGCCTGCCGGGGGATGCTGCTCCTCGGAGGCTGGTGACATGACGTTCCCTCAGAGGCAGGAGGACAGGGCTGCAGGCTGGAGTGAACGGTTTTGCTGATCCAACCGGGCGCGTATGTGTGTCTAAGTGTGGGAGTGGGACAGTGGGATATTTTTGCAAGCCCACCATTCAAGGCCCAAAACAGGGGTTGATACAATGGGGACAGCTGTCAGCCGCTGGAGGGTGGGGTGGGAACTCTGACTGCACAGTTCCTTCTCTCCCAGCACTCTGGGCACTTATCTCACTTAATTCTAACAACAGCCTTAGGATACGCAGATGCACTATCAGCCCATTTTACAGACGCAGAGTGAGGGTGGAGTTGGAATCACTCATGTACAGAGAACGTTGATGAGGTTTGAGTGTGCCCAGTGTGCGGTGTGAGGCCGGGACTTGGGGCCGGTAGGGGGTCCAGGTTCTGAATGCTTAGCCTGAGTGGATGACTTGACCCTTGGAGCAGTGGGAGCCTTGAAGGACTTTAAGCAGAGGAGCCATGAGGCTGGGAAAGGCCTCTTGGCATCTGGGAGGAGGATGAAGTGGGAGGAACAAGATGGAGGTCTGGGTCCCAGAGAGCTGTGATGAGGGTCTCAGCCCGGCCAGGGGCCTTTGATTAAAGGTCAGTGTCTGGATTTCTGGTGGAAGGTGGTGCCCTCCCTGAGACAGGAGCTGGGGAGGAGGAGCAGGTTGGGACCCCCGGGCTGTTGGGCGTGCTGTGTTAGGTGCCTGGAGACATCCCAGGAGGAATCACCAGGAGGGTCTGGAGGGTAGCAGAAAGGTCTTAGCCTGTGGGAGAGACATGGGGCCTTTGCCACTCCTGATCCTCTGCTGCTGAGGATGTTTCTGGGTAGGGCTCCACTTCCCTTGGGCAAGTGACCCAGAGGTCCCTCCAGTTCTAAGAGGGACCTCATAGGAGTGTGTGTACTCTGGGGGTCTGCAAAGGCTTTCCAAGTGGCACGTGGGCAGAGAGTTTAAGGACCTTGATTTCCAGGTCATCCCCTAGTGAGAGTTCAAGGCGATGCTCCTCCCCACAACCTGCCTCTCCCACCCTGTGAGGGAAAGGCTCGCTCTCACCCATCCTGGACTGGAGTCCAGACCACGGTGTTGGCAGAGCCTCTCTAATCCAGGCAGAGATAGGCCTTCTCGTCTTTGTCCCTACACATTTCTAGAATGGGCAGAGCTGGTGATGGAATCGTGGATGTGGGCTCATGTTGGGATGTTCTAAATTCACACATATTGTAGCACGGGGCAGGAGTGAGGATTTTTTTGTTTTTTAAGGCACATGACTCTTTGCCCTCTGCTATCAGAGCAAGAATCTCGTGGGAGCAGCAAAAAGCTTATCATGAGAAAGACCAGAGGCAGCACATCTTATCAGCATGACTTGTCCATGAAGAGTTGGTGAGAGTGGACTCCTATTCAACATAGGACTGGAGGTGTTGGGCAGAGCAATTAGGCAAGAAAAAGAAATAAAAGGAATCCAAGTTGGAAAGGAAGAAGTGAAACTTTCACTATTTGCAGGTGACATGATTCTATATATAGAAAACCCTAAAGAATGCACGAGAAAACTATTAGAAATAATCAACAACTACAGCAAAGTTTCAGGGTACAAAATCAATTTTTAAAAAAATCAGTTGCACTCCTATACACTAACAATGAACTAGCAGAAAGAGAAATCAACAATACAATCCCATTTACAATCACAGCAAAAAGAATAAAATACCCAGGAATAAACTTAACCAAAGAGGTGAAAGACCTGTGCACTGGAAACTATGACATCACTGAAAGAAACTGAAGAAGACACAAAGAAACGGAAAGAGATTCCACGCTCATGGGTGGAGGAATAAACATAGTTAAAATGTCCGTACTACCCAAAGCAATCTACAGTCAATGCAATCCCAATCAGAATCCCAACGACAATCTTCACAGAAATAGAACAAAGAATTCAAAAATGTATATGGAACAACAAGAGACCCCGAATAGCCAAAACAATCCTGAGAAAAAAGAACAAAGCTGGAGGTATCACAATCCCTGACTTCAAAACATACTCAAAACTATAGTAACCAAAACAACATGGTACTGGCACCAAAACAAACAGATCAACAAATCAGAACTGAAAGCTCAGAAATAAAACCACATATCCATGGACAGTTAATCTTTGACAAAGGAGCCAAGAACATACAATGGAGAAAGGACAGTCTCTTCAATAAATAGTGTTAGGAAAACCGAACAGCCACATGCAAAAGAATGAAAGTAGACCATTATCTTGCACCATACACAAAAATTAACTCAAAATGGATTAAAGATTTGAATGTAAGACCTGAAACTATAAAACTCCTAGAAGAAAATATAGGCAGTACACTCTTTGATATTGGTCTTAGCAACATCTTTTTGAATACCATGTCTACTCAGACAAGGGAAACAAAAGAAAAAGTTAACACTGGGACTACATCAGACTAAAAAGCTTCTGAAAAGCAAAGAAACCATGAACAAGATGGAAAGACAACCCACCAACTGAGAGAAAATGTTTGCAAATCCTTTATCAGACAAGGAGTTGATCTCCAAAATATATGAAGAACTCATACAACTCAACAACAACAACAAAAAACCAATCAAAAAGGGAGCAGAGGATATGAACAGACGTTTTTCCAATGAAGCTATACAGATGGCCAACAGACATGTGAAAAGATGCTCAACATCGCTAACTATCAGGGAAATGCAAAACAAAACTACAATGAGATACCATCTTACACTGGTCAGAGTGGCTACAATTAACGAGACGAAAAACAACAAATGTTGGAGAGAATGTGGAAAAAAGGGAACCCACATACACTGCTGGTGGGAATGCATACTGGTGCAGCCACTATGGAGAACAGTATAGAGATTTCCCAAAAAATTAAAAATAAAAATACCATACAATTCAGCTATCCCACTACTGGGTATTTATCCAACTTGAAATCAATGATCCAAAGACATTTATGCAGCCCTATGTTCATGCAGCACAATTCACAATAGCCAGGATGTAGAAACAACACAGATGCCCTTCTACAGGTGAATAGATAAAGATGTGATATATATACGCAATGGAGTACTACTCAGCCATAAAAAAAGACAAAATGGTCCCATTTGCAACAACATGGATGGACCTGGAGTGTGTGATGTTAAGTGACATAAGCAGACACAGAAAGACAAATATTGCATGATTTCAATCATAAGTGGAAGATAACAAATACATGGATGAAGAGAACAGATTAGTGCTTGCCAGAGGGGAAGGGGGTTGGGGGGTGGGTGAAAGGGACAAAGAGGCACATATGTATGGTGATGGATAAAAATTAGACTACTGGGGGTGAGCACGATGGAGTGTATTCAGGAACTGATAAACAATGCACACCAGAAATTACACAATGTTATAAACCATTATAATCTGATTAAAATTACTTAAAAAAAAAAAAGAGTGGTGAGAGTGGGCACCCTTGTCTTGTTCCTGTTCTTAGAGGGATGGCTTTCAGTTTTTCCCCACTGAGTATGGTGTTGGCTGTGGGTTTGTCATATGCAGCCTTTATTGTGTTGAGGTACTTTTCTTCTATACGCATTTTATTGAGAGTTTTTATCATAAATGGATGTTGGATCTTGCCAAATGCTTTCTCTGCATCTGTTGAGATGATCATGTGGTTTTTATTCTTCATTTTGTTAATGTGGTGTATCACATTGATTGATTTTCGGATGTTGAACCATCCCTGTGTCCCTGGTGTAAATCCCACTTGATCATGGTGTGACTTTTTTAATGTATTGCTGTATTCTGTTTGCCAATATTTTGTTGAAGATTTTTGAATCTACCTTCATAAGCGATATTGGCCTGTAATTTTCCTTCTTTGTGCTGCCTTTGTCTGGCTTTGGTATCAGGGTGATGTTGGCTTCACAGAATGTGTTAGGGAGTGCTCCATCTTCCTCAATTTTTTGGAAGAGTTTGAGAAGGATAGGTATTAAGTCTTCTTTGAATGTTTGGTAGAATTCTCCAGAGAAGCCGTCTGGTCCTGGACTTTTATTTTTTGAGAGGTTTTTGATTACTGTTTCAATCTCTTTACTTGTGGTTGACCTATTCAGATTCTCCATTTCTTCTTGATTCAGTTTTGGAGATTGTAGGAGTCTAAGAATTTATCCGTTTCTTCTAGACTGTCTGATTTGTTGGCATGTAGCTTTTCATAGTACTCTCTTATAATCCTTTGTACTTCTGTGATAGCCATGTAATTTCTCCTCTTTCATTTCTAATTTTATTTGTTTGAGCCTTCTCTCTTTTTTTCCTAATGAGCCTGGTTAAGGGTTTGTCAATTATCTTTATCTTCTCAAAGAACCAGCTTTTTGTTTCATTGATCCTTTCTACTGTTTTTTTGTTTGTTTCAATTTCATTTGTTTCTGCTCTAATTTTTATTATTCCCCTCCTTCTGCTGACTTTTGGCTTTGTTTGTTCTTCTTTTTCTAATTCTGTTAGATGTAGTTTAAGATTGCTTATTTGAGATTTTTCTTGTTTGTTAAGGTGAGCCTGTATTGCTATGAATTTCCCTCTTTGGAGCACGTTTGCTGCATCCCATATGAGTCGGTATGGTGTATTTTCATTGTCATTTGTCTTCAGATATTTTTTCATTTCTCCTTTAATTTCTTCAATGGTCCATTGGTTGTTTAGTAGCATGTTGTTTAGTCTCCACATATTTGTCATTTTTCTAGCTTTTTTCTTGTAGTTGATTTCTAGTTTCACAGCATTATAGTCAGAAAAGATGCTTGATATGATTTCGGTCTTCTTTAATTTATTGAGGCTTGCCTTGTTTCCCAACACATGGTCTATCCTTGAGGATATTCCATATGTACTTGAGAAGAATGTGTATTCTGCTGTTTTGGGATGGAGTGTTCTATATGTATCTATTAAGCCCATCTGGTCTAGTTTTTCATTTAAATCCACTGTTTCCTTGTTGACTTTCTGTCTGGATGATCTATCCATTGATGTGAGTGGAGTGTTAAAGTCCCTTACTATTATTGTGGTGTTGTTAATGTCTCCTTTTAGGTCTGTTAATAGTCGCTTTGGTGCTCCTGTGTTGGGTGCATAGATATTTATAAGCATAATGTATTGTTGGTGGAGAGTTCCTTTTATCATTATATACTGCCTCTCTTTGTCTCTCTTTACCTGTTTTATCTTGAGTCTACTTTGTCTGATGTAAGTATTGTGACACCTACTTTCTTTTGTTTGCCATTAGCTTGGAGCATCATCTTCCATCCCTTCACTCTGAGCCTGTGTTTGTCTTTAGTATAGCTCTAACATTTTGCTGAAAATGTACATAAAGCATATGATGGGAGCATTTAATAACAATTTGGGAAAAGGTGTATTGAAACTAACAATCCTTTAATTTTCCTATTTTTTCTGCGTATGTCAGGTGTGTCAGGTATGTCAGGTGTGTCAGGTTAAACAAGGTGCCTTTAAATGAAAAAGTGACAAGTATGATGAACAGCTCCCTTTTGGGAGTTGGTCACTTCTTTTCTCATTTCCTTCCCTAGGAAATAAGAAAGCAAAGGATTCTAACAACCGGGTAACAAATCCCTGTGTGAGCCAGGTGGTTTCCAACAAATTAAAGAAAAATCAACAAATTGAGAAGATCATAACCACCTTGTCCACTAATTGATCAGTAGAAATAACTTGGATGTACCTTATGACCCAGCCATCCCACTACTGGGTATCTATCCAAAGAACTTGAGATTAGCAATTCCAAAAGGTCCATGCACCCCTATGTTCATCGCAGCATTATTTACAATAGCCAAGATGTGGAAGCAACCTAAGTGCCCATCAACTTATGATTGGATAAAGAAGATATGGTGTATATATACAATGGAATACTACTCAGCCATAAAAAAGGATAAAATCGTCCCATTCACAATAACATGGATGGACCTTGAGGTTATTATGTTGAGTGAAATAAGCCAGATAGAGAAAGACAAACTCTGTATGACTCCACTCATAGGTGGAAGTTAACATATAGACAAAGAGAACTGATCGGTGGTTACCAGGGGAAAGGGGGGGTGGGGGGAGGGCACAAAGGGTGAAGTGGTGCACCTACAACATAACTAACAATAACATACAACTGAAATCTCACAAGGTTGTAAACTATCATAATCTTAATAAAAAGTTTTAAAAAAATAGCTTGGATGATGGATCCTCATTATTCCATTTTTCTTGGGTCACATATCTTTGAAGGAGTTTAAAAGATTAAGTGACATGTCTCTAGCAAGAGTTCTTCCTTTCCCATCGAGGTATTTATATGAATAAATTATTTCCATGCTTATATCTCTAGATACAAAAAAGAGGAATAAAACCTGCCTTGAACCATGTCTTTCCAGCTATAAGCGATATTCACGTGTGGATACCGTGAGCTAATTCAGAAAACAAAGCCTACATGTGGAGTTAACAAATTTCTAGTAAAATTTTACTTTTATGTTTGATAATTATTTACCAAACTGTACAACATAAGACACTTTTACCAAGTATTTTGATAAGGAGAACTCCACCCAATTTAAGTTTTTGAAACCCACAGAGCCTTGCACTCAAAGGGAGTTAATTTCCATTTATATAAGCATCTTTGCGAGAGAAAGTAATGATTGGATAACAGCACAGTACATTTCAGCATAAAAATATATTCTACTAAATTAGAATAAAATGCAAGGGGGAGTAGAATGGAAAGATAAAGTTACTGAGGAAAAGAAACAATGCAAGGTTGTTCAGTTGTCAAGGAGCTTGTTCAGAAAGTTTTAAGCAGATGAAAGTGAGCATCAGATGGTATGGAATTTAGATTTCATCCCTTATATTTGAGTGACATAACAATTTTATTTTAAAATGTCAATATTGTCAATACATTGCAAATTACATTATTTGCAACTGTGTACATTTAGGATGAAAAATTGAGTGTCAACTTAAAAATATACTACAAGGAAGTAGTCAGGGGTCTTCCCCAAATTTTCTTAAGGGCCACGTGAGCAAAAAGCTTGGAGATCGTGACTCCAAGGACAGCTCTTCAAAAGCAGATCAGAGCAGGAGGAGCTCACTTTTCTGAAGTCCCTTCATGTAGGGTTGTGCTTTCTGCCCCTTCGTTTTAAGGCACAGAGACGGTGCTTGCCGTTGGGCGTCAGCTGAGAACACATCTGCTAAGCGCGGGTGGAGACCGAAGTCAGCCTACTCTGGACACACCTGGCACTCTGACTACTGGTGGACCACGGGCTCGCTGTTGGCCTCTGGGTGGGCCGGCTGGCTGGCCAGTGCAGGGTGAAGGGCTGCAGCCGGACCAGGTGCTGCCCCTGAGAGGACCGGAGCTCACGGAGGCCCCGCTCTTCTGGGCAAGGTTGGAGCCTGGCCCTAACTCTTCGGGGTGAGACGTTGATCTTTTCCAAAGGGGAGGCGGGCACATGTTGGGAAGATAACCCAGAAGGACAGGCACACCCCACTGATGGTAATTATGGCTGAGCTCTTGCTTACTCTGTGCCGGGCACTGGCCTCAGTGCCTTCTGTACCTCGTCCTCAAACAGCCTGTGAGTGAGGAGTGACGGGAAACCCAGGCAGCCTGACTCCCAGCCGTGTTGTGTACGAGGCACCGGTGGGAACATGGACTTATTCTAGACTCCAAAGTGTTGATGTGACACTTCGCTCTTCTGCTTACAACTCTGTGATCTTGGGTAAGGCACTGAACTTCTCCGAGCCTCAGTTTTCTCATCCGCCGAAGTGGTTCCTAAGAGCTGCTTTACCGGACCTTGGGGCTCCAAATCTGTCTAGGCAGTGGTGACTGCGCTTTGCCTTGGAAGGACTCTGCCATCATCAGAAAAGTTTGTACCTAAATTTAGAAGGCTGGAATCTCAATTTTGAAGTGTCAGATAAGATACAGCGCAGGACAAACCACTCTTATTTTTGTGGTTTTTCTGGGTGGCTCTGCTTGGAGCACTGTCTGGCATTTTCCACGCCTGGGGCATCCCCAGCTGCCACTCGAGCCCTGAGAAACCTTTCCTCTCCAACCCCAAATACCACAGCAGCTGCGCAGGGGATGGAGGCCGTCTGGACGGTTCCCAGGTGGCCTCTTCTGGACATTCGTGGGGAGTGGGCTGGAGCTGCATTCTTGCCACCTGGAAGGTGAGGCAAATCCTCAAGAAGTCAGGGTGTCGTGGGGGCGGTGGAGTTGGAGCCCAGAGACCTTGGCCTCACCCTGAAAAACTACTTACTCTGTCATCTCAGGCAGCTGGCCTAACCTCTCTGAGCTTCATTCCTTCACTCAGTTGCGCCCAGCCCTGTGCCTGTCCCTGCACAAGGCTGGGCACCGAGGACTCAGGGATGGGTCAACAGGTCCTTCCCTCCCGGTGCTCCCGGTTTCGTGAGAGAGGCAGGCAAGGAAACAGAGAGTGACAGGCAGTGGGTGCTCTCCGTGGCTGCGAGAGGCAGTGTGCCTGGGCGTCAGGAGGGCTTCTTGGAGGAGGTGACATCTGGGTGCCATTTTCCTCTTCTGTTAATTCAGAGGATTATAAGAACTAACATTTTATTTCAGAGTATAATTTTATTTTAAACCATTTTATTACAAAAAGTAATACATGCTCCTGGGGAAAATTTTCAAGAGCCCAGGAAGGTGTTAGGTGAGGTCTCCTTCCCTCCTCATCCCCAGAAGGAACTAACGACTGTGCACAGTTCCTCACGTGGCCTTCCAGAAATGTTCTCTGTGCGTGGAAATCTGTCTGGGCAAAACAATACCAGCCCAAATAAATAATAATAACAGCTCCCACTTGTTGAGTGTTTATTTGGTGCAGGCTCACCGATGGTGCTCACTCTTTTCACTTAACAACCTCTCTTGGACATATTTCTACATCTGCAATCAATTTTTCAAGATACTGCAAAGGAAGCCTGGCGTGGACTAGGGGGCAGGACACATTCCAGTGGCCTTTGTCAGAATATGCCTGGCTCCCACTGAAACCTCCTGAGGTTGAGCTGTGTTACGTCTGTGTTCAGATGGGGAAACTGAGGCTCAGGAAAGCCAGCAGGGTTTTGAGGCCGCACAGTGACCAGAGGCATTTCTGTGCCATGACTAACCACATGGGACTCTGGGGCCACAGGGAGGGCACACTGTCCTCCAGCCCTGGTTCTGGAAGAGAGCAGGATTAAATATAACCCAGGCAGGCAGGAGGCGAGTGTCGACAGCACAACCTCAGCCAAAAAGTGCGGGCCAAAGGGCAGCGCCGTCCTCCGGGTGCGGGGCTCCGGGAACAACCGCTCAGACCGGTCTCTCAGGATTCAAGAGGGGGACCTGCATTCCCACCCACCCAGGTGCCCATGCAGGAGGAGGCTGTGCCCCTAACTGTGTCATGTGGCAACCTTGACTCCTGACTCCACTCCTGGAAATCAGGGTCATGCTGGTGGCTGCACACCTTGAAGGACAAAGAGCTCGGCGCTGTGGTCTGCGGTGGGCACAACAGGGGAATCATCGCGGCTGCTTCGGGTGTCACTGGCCAGGTGACCCTGAGCCTGGGCAAGTCATTTGCCTTTCTTTCCTTTTTTCTAAAAACTGAGGTGAAATTCGCATAACACAGAATTAACAGTTTTAAAATATACAATTCAGTGGCATTTAGTACATTCACAATGTTGTGCAACCGCCATCTCCAGTTCCAAAACATTTTCAATCACCCCCAAAGGAGACCCCATACCCATTAAGCAGGTGCTCCCCATTCCCCCCGCCCCAGCCCCTGGCAACCACTCATCTGCATTCTGTCCCCGTGGATTCACCGATCCCGGCCATCTCATGTAAATGGAATCACACAACATGTGCTCTTCTGTGATTGGCTTTTTCACTTAGCAGAATGTCTTGGAAGTTCACCCATGTTGTAGCATGTCTCAGTACTTCATTCCTCGTGATGGCTGAATAACATTCCATTACATGACTAGACCACGTTGTGTTTGCCCATTCTTCTGTCTGTGGACATTTGGGCTGTTTCCACCTTTTGGCTATTGTGCCACTGTGACACTCAACCTTTCTCAGCCTCAGTTCTCACGTCTGTAAAATGGGGACAATGGAAGCACCCACTTCGCGGAGGGATTGGGAGGATCGAATGAGTTACAGATGTAGCGCCCTTACCTGGCAGAAGGTGGGCACTCCACTGTTGTTTCTGCTGGGTGGTCACTGCACAACCTAACATTTATTGAGCAATTACTGTATGCTATTCTAAGTGCTTTATGGCAACGCTTTGTATGCATTCGCTAATTCCTCCAGCACCTTCATGAGGTAGGTGCTGCTGTGATCAATTCCACTTTATACAAAATCTCGGTCCAGGGCCGCCAGCTCACGAGATGCCTGTGGAGACAGGATGTGAACCCAGCGCACCTCATCACGAAGCCCATGCTCTTCATGCCTCTGCTGGTCTACACTCATGGGGGTTGTTCACACAGCCATCCACAGTGATGCCAGTGGGAGTTGAATCTGGGCCAGAGACAGGAGGGGACTTGCACTGTCTTTCCCCCCTGGACTTTCTCTTTTCTACGTTTCCGTCATTGTTTACTGTTTGTTTTTGCAATGAGCAGAGAATAATTTTGTAATCAGAAAGAAGCAGTAGACAGGATTTTGGATGATGGCATGTTATACGTTAAATTCCAGGTACAGCTTGATCCCAACGTGTCAAAAAGCACACAGAAAACACCAGAGGGTTGTTCACCAACATGTCAATAAGGCTTGTCCCTGGGGAGCCACATGGGGTGACTCTGTGATTTTTCATATAAGTTTGGAGTCTTTCTAGCTTTTCCAACTTTATTTTGACAACAAACAAGTACCACTTTTATATTCAGAAATAAAGTGTTTCTAAAAACAAAAGACAGACATTGCCAGCTCAGACCCACGGCTGTTTCTGCTTTGGGCCCAGCTGGGCGGGTGAGTCTGACCTGCTGACAGGCCGGGGAGCTCAGGCTGAAGCTGTCAGATAGAACGTTCCTGCACTGAGGGACGTACCCAGGGGTTGCCGGCCTGACACTGCCATTTGTCACCCCATTGCCACCCCAGGACAGAGAGGACACTCCAAGCTCAGGGCCTCCAGCACAGCACCTGGAGCAGGGGCACCTCGGCCCTGGGCTGTCCCTGTGCCGCCCACCCTGCCCAGCCCCGTCACCTCTGCTCATGCACTGCCTTCCTCCTGGAACTCCCTTCACCCCTGGTGTGCACGTCCCCAATCCTCACCACCCTCAGGCACGATCAGTGGAGCCCAGGGGAGCGTTACAAATAGCCAACCCTGATTAGAAGAAGGTGTTTGTCCTAGTGGCAGTGTACAAGGCACTTCCACCCCTTGTGTCCAGTGGTCCTCCCCACCTCCCTGTGAGGCAGATTGCCTGTCCTGATCACAGCTGTGTTCCTAGGTTCTAGAACAGGGCCTGGAACACAGAAGGCACTAAGTACATGCTGAATGGATGGTGTTGGCACTATCCCTACTCTAGAATGGAGATATCTGAGGCCCAGAGAGGTTAAGTAACTTGTCTAAAGCCACACAGCCAGGAGGAGTGTGGTCCCTGGAGATCTGTCAGAGTCTGTACCAGTGCTCTTGCTCCACGTCAGCCCTCCCCGCTCAGGGTTCTGGTTACCAGTGGGAGCCGGTCCTCGGTGATGAGCAAAGAGCCCTCTCTGAAGGAGCTAGGCAGGAGTACCTGGACTCTGGCACTGGATGGCCGGAGTTCAAATCCCAGTTCTGCCACTTACTAGCAGTGTGACTTTGAACAAGCTTCCTCACCTCTTGGTGCCCCAGTGTCCTCACCTGTAAAATGGGTACAACAGGAGTGCCCTCCTTGCATGGCTGCCGTGAGGAGTAAGAGAGCCGTGCCTGGTGCACAGCACGCCTGCTAATTGCAGGTTAAAGAAAATGAACTTCTTAGCGGGTCAACTGAGCTGCAGGGCGCCCTGAACCACCATGGCAGAGGCTGGTGGATTCTGGGCGGTGCGGTGGCAGCCAGGCCTCTCCCCCAGCTTGGCGTGGACATGGAGCCCCTCACCCTGACTGGAGGTCTCCGTGGCTCCCTTTCCCTCTGTTTGACACACACTTGAGTCTGGGGCCCCACGCCCCGACTTGTCCTGGTTTAAAGTGACCCCCCTCACCTAGGAAAAGGGGAGTCACGGCCCCGTGGACAGGGCTGGGGATTTCTGCTGCAGTCAGAGTTGCCAGAGAGATAGCTTAACCCATAATGACAACGCAGCATGGGCAGAGCAGCCATACGAATTCAGGCTCAGGCAGTCCAGAAGCTTCCTGGAGGCGGTGCCGTTCTGGCACGGTTGTGACAGCTGGGTCAGAATCCGACAAACCAAGAGGAGAAGGACTTCTCAGGCGTGGAAGGGGCCGTGTGTGCAAAGGCGGGAGGTCAGGGGACGCTGCATCTGACGGCACGGCCACCTCTGCTTTGGCAGGACACCCAGGGCTGGCCCGACCCACCCCTGAAAGCAGCTGCCAGGAAAACAGGTCAGAGCGGGACGGATCCTGACGGCGTTGCACGCCAGCTGCACGCCAGCTCGGCTGGGGCACGCAGCTTGAGCAGAGGAGGGTGGGTGGGCTGGGCAGGGGTGAGCCACTGGGCTGGCCCCTCTGCCTCCCTGGGGCTGTCACTCCCACCCTGATGCCCTGATGTCCAGCCCACCCAGCGAGTTTGTAGGCCAGTCATGCCTGGCCGGGGTGGGGGAGGGGGGGCGGAGCCCTGAACCCGCCCAGCTGTCCTGACACAGCTCCGCCCAGGAACTCGGCCCAGCCTCTTCTGGGTGGGATGGCCTCTTAGCAGAAAGCGGGACCTGGCCAAGGCATGCAAGGCGTGCAACCACTCTGAGCCTCAGTTTCCCCATCTGTAAATGGGGATAAGAATGCCTCCCTCACAGCTCTCAAGAGCATCCAGGGAGACAATGTTGGAGAAGGTGCATTGAAACCAGGGAAGCTCATCTGCAGAGAAGCGTTGTTGTTACACGATTATTATTACTTTGTTATTAGTGCTGACACAGGGGAGACTGCTCGACTCCGTGGGAGAAGCCACATAGACCCGGAAGTGAATTCCGGTTCTGCTTCTAGGAAGCCGTGGATCTGGGCAGATCGATTCCTAGAACCTCAGTGTCCTGGGCGTAAACATCTAGGGAGGTGTGTCCCTGGGTTCTGCAGGGGGCATGGCCGGCCTCCGGGAACGGCCAAGGTCAGCCCAGGAGGGCAGGGCCCAGCTCGGGCAGTTCCAAAGCTGGACCAAGGTCAGGCTGCTGCCCTGGCCTGCTGAGGCCGGCCCTGCCCCAGGCTGACCCTCCCTCCTACCCATCTCTGCCCCCGGCCTGCCCGAAGGGCTACCTGTCATAACCCCCCACCCGTGCGTGACCCCTCGCCGTTTCTGGGGCATTTCACTTAAACCGGGTTGTGTCCCCTTACGCAGACACACTGTCCAGCTGCTGCTGTGGGCAGGCCCCATGCTTGGCCCGCGTGAGCCGAGGGCCAGCAGAGAGAGACAGACAGACAACCACAGCCACCTTCCTCTGCAATGGGGCCGAAACACAGGCTGAGGGGCGGGGGCTGGGGACGGGTCGGGCAAGGCTTTCCTGAGGAGGCGGCCTTTGGCCGGGCCTTGGAGGGCCCTGCGGCCGCGCCGTCGGCCCCACACCGCTCCGTAACTCCAGGTTTGCTGTTGGCTCCCACTGCCTAACGCACGCCCGGGGCTTGGTGGGGTCCCAGTGCGTGGACAGGAGTGAATGAATGAGGGGACAAGTCGAGGCGGAGATTTTATTGTCTTTATGTCAGACCTGGGATTCTTCTCAGGGAGAGGGCTCGGCTCTGGGAAGTTACCGACAGAGCCTCTTCGTGTGGCAATGGGAGTGTCAGGGGCCATTTGGTGGCTGAATGGTGGACAGACCCCAGTGGCTCCCGGGCATGGTGGGCCAGGCCCCCCTCCCACGCCTTCTCCTCACTCAGGAGGTGAGTAGGGCTCTTCCCCACCTTCACGGCCCAAGGGCGGAGAAGTCCTGACAGTTGGAGCCCATTCTGTGCTGTGTGACTCCAGGTCACCCACTGACTCCCCTTGACCTCACTCTTCCCATCTGTGAAATGAGATCGTGACGGCGGTGTGCCCAGGGCTGTGCGGGGCTGGCAAGGCTTAGCAGACAGCGAGGCTGTGCACCTGCAGGGCTGTCAGTCGGGGCTCCCTGCTCTCTGGAGCCCCCCAGGCTCTGCAGGGAGGCCTGTGGAGATCCGGAGCGGGCAGCTCCCTTTCCATTCGTGCTCCAGGCCCCCTGGTGCCAGCCATGCTGGCTACTGGCACCCTCTCTAATTATCACGTCTGTCCCCACGCCCTGGTTCAGCTCTGTCTGCCTGAATGCACTCATTTAGGCCCCATAAAGCAGGGTGACAATGAGCCATGTCAGAGACGAGGAGAGAAGGCCTCCCAGAGGCCTCCTGGCTCAAACAGGCACCCGGGAGGGCAGGCCGGTGCTCCTGTGCGCCAGGCAGGGCCTGGGCCAGCCCCTCTCTAGAGGGGAGGTGAATGAGAGAGACGTGGAGTCCAGGAGGGTGGGAAGGAGGGAGGCAGTGAGGGCAGGAGGACAGGGAGGGGAAGTCTCGTGGGAGGCAGCCTGGACAGAGCAGCCGTGGCCTGGACACGGAGTGCCCCTGGGCCTGGCCACCCTGCCAAAGCATGCAGAGGCCTGGGCGGGCCCAGTCTGGAGAGGGGGACGCGGCCAGCTTGGGAAGGCCGCCCACAGCCCACCAACAGTTCCCTCCTCCCCTCTCCCAGCAGTGGCCAACCCACACATGCTCTCTCACTCCCAGGCAAACACACATGTGCCCACCGACACACCTTCACACACACACAAACACACTTGCACACACACACGCTCAACGTCACTGACCAGTGCTCACAACTTCACGTGTGTCCTCATTCATGCTCAGCTGCGTGCATACACGGTCAGCATGACCCAGGGGTTCCCCGTAGCTGGGGAGGCAAGAACAGACCCTGGCATGCAGGTGTACCCCTTGCTCCCTGCGGCTGTGTGTCCCCTGGGCCCGCAGACTCCCCTGAAGCACCTGGCACTGTCCTGGAACCTCCTGGAGCTTTGGCAGAGGTGGACTTCTACCTGCAGGGACCCCACAGTCCCCACTTCAGAGCTGATCCTGCCCACCTTGCATTCATTCCCCAACCCAGACAGCGGCTGGGGCCCCGCCCTTGGAGATCCCCACAGGGGTTTCCAAGTCATGGGCCCCACTGCCTCGGTGCTATCCTGCTGCTCCCCATTGGTCCTCGTGTGACACTGAGCTTCCAGTTCATGTTGAACACCAAAAATCCACTCTCCACCAGCATCGTGAACAGAGCAGGGGTTAGGGAACCGAGGGAGGGGGAGACAGGAGGGGGCTTCACAGGACAGCAGCCCAGGCATCTCCAAGGGAGCCGGCCCCACCCCCCATGCTGAAGATGTCCAGACATGGACGACCATCATAGCAGGCAGCCTGGCCCACCTCACGCTGCCCTCCGTCCAGGTCCAGGGCAGATGTGAAGGGCCAGGGTTGACCCCACCCCAGCATCCCTCAGCCAGTGACGGCTCAGAATATTCTGCCTTGAGCATATAAGTGAGCTCTCTTTGCTTCCATTTCGGTCAACCCAGCTCTGTGAAAACGGATTTGTAATAGTTGCAAAATCCACGGGAGCAGAAAAGTTCGTGACACACAGTCAACGGAGGGTTCCCGATGCAAACAGCCCCTCGCCAAGGGGATGTCAAGACGACTTAAGGCCGTCATTTTCATGCTTTCACAAATTTTTTTCCTACATTTATGTTTTTTAACTGTATTTTTAAATTAGCTATAATCCATAAAACATAAAAGTTGTCATTTTAAAGTATACAATTTAGTGGTTTTTAGTATATTCACAATGTCGTGCAACCATCACCACTCTCTAATTTCAGAACATTTTTATCACCCTCAAAAGAAACCTTTACCCACTAGCAGTCTCTCTCCATTCCTCCCTCCTTCCAGCCCCTGACAACCACCAGTCTACGTTCTGTTTCTATGGATTTGCCTATTTGGGACATTTTACATAAACAGAATGGTACAATAGGTGGCCTTTTGAGTCTGGCCTCCTTCACTTAGCATCACGTTTCTGAGCTTCCCCCACATTGTGGTATGTATTGGTCCCTCATTCCTTTTCATGGCTGAATAATATTCCATCGTATGGAGGGACCACATTCGGTTTACCCATTCATCACCGAAGATAATTTGTGTTGTTTCAAACAAACTTTTCAAATACGCTATTTACAAAATAAATTTGGAAGCATCAGTGTGAACTGACAACTCTCTGGTTATTTTCCCTATTCTGAGACTAACTCCTTTCTGTGTTTAAAAGTTTTTTCTGGGGCCAGCCCGGTGGCGCAGTGGTTAAGTGCGCACATTCTGCTTTGACAGCCCAGGGTTGACCGGTTTGGATCCCGGGTGTGGACATGGCATGGCTTGGCACGCCATGCTGTCGTAGGCGTCCCACATATAAAGTGGAGGAAGACGGGCACGGATGTTTGCTCAGGGCCAATCTTCCTCAGCAAAAAGAGGAGGATTGGTGGCAGATGTTAGCTCAGGGCTAATCTTCAAAAAAAAAAAAAATGTTTTTTCTTTTAAGAAATTATGGTGACTCTAGATGAAAATTTTAAACAAAATGTGCTTGGTGGGGAAAACCGAGTTGGCAATTCTGAATTTC
Organism: Equus quagga; assembly: GCF_021613505.1. Lineage (NCBI taxonomy): Eukaryota > Metazoa > Chordata > Mammalia > Perissodactyla > Equidae > Equus > Equus quagga. Next base: position 150,645,657 of record NC_060269.1, on the reverse strand, counting down.
CTACTCTCTTCCGGGAGCCATGGGGCCGCGAGCTGGCAGAGCTTGATCAGCTGCGATGTTATTGAGAGCAGAAGGCAGGTGCTTTCACGTTTCCTTAGGGTTCCATCACCCCTGTGTTTGCAGGAATCGGAGTCTAGGTGGAGAAGGCGGTTCCAGCCTGTGGGGAAATAGGTCTTTGTGCCATCCTCCCTGCCCGGGCGGCCCTGTGCAGGGGAGGGGGCGGAGGAGGGTCCGAGATTCCATCAACTGAGTCACCGCCCTGTGTGGGGGGGTCAGACCTGCCCATTTCCTGTGTGTGCCTTGCTCCCTGGTGTCGACTCAGAAGAACAAGAAAGGACAGTTGACTGCACACTGTTGTTCCCAGATAAGCTTAGGACCCCGTCATCTGCAAATGGGCTTGGGGTGGGGTGGCGGAAAGGTGATAAGGAAAGTGGCTCCATTCGACGTGTTAAAAATTACGTGCACACAGACTGTGTTACAACAGTAATATAATAAAGCAAATCAAAATTCTAAAAACAGGAAAAGAAAGAAAGAATCACCTCTCATCTCATCCCTACACAAGCACTTATTCACATTTTGATGAACTTTCAATTTGCCCAAACATAAAAAGGATTAAAAAACACTATTTTCTGATTATAACAGTTGTACAGTTTCACTGTAGTAAAAATATAAAGAAAAAGGGGGAGAAAAGAAAAGTGAGTCATTATATCACAACTTACAGACAATCACTATTACGATGTTGGTGTATTTCCTTCCTGTCTTTCTTTTTTTAAGCTATTATATGTTTCATAATTGGATCATACACAATAGTGTAGCAATTTTCATAGTTTCGTAGTCTTTTTCACCTAAAATCATAGACTGAATTTCTTCAAGCTGTAAAAAATATTTGAAAACATTTTAATGCGGTACATCCAAATAGAGTTTAAACACGTTGTGTGAATAATTTTGTATATTGACTTCTTCACTTGTCATATCTTTCCCATCCTTTGGGTCATCATGCAGCTTTGACACAGCTCTCATTGCTGACTGTCGTATGCAAATACATCTGTCAAGTGGAGAATCATAATTCACTCAGCTGGTACCCTCCTGAGGACAGGTCAGGATTTCTAATGATGCTTAGAAATATCTTTTTGTAAGTCAAAAGTTTCCCCTGGATAGGTTCCAACAAATGGATTTACTGGGTAAAAGAGTGAGAATAGTATTAAGCTTGTATATAAATGTAATTTTGCAGAATTTGCCTTCATAATATTGTAGGTGTGCAAAGGACCAGAAATCAACATTCTTCTGACATATAACTGGAAAGTCAAGTACAACTTTATTCAACAGATATATGTAAATAAATAAGTAGAACAAAGCAGCAGACAAGCCCTAGGGCCTCCTGTCTGCAAGATGCAGTCTTAGGATCGCAGGCGTCTCCACCAAACCTTCTGGGGAAAGAGAAAAGCTCATGCAGGGGTGGCAGAAGGAAATGCGCACCCAAGTGGATCAGAAGCTGAGGATGCACTTACACGCCTGCAGGTAGGTGGATGCACAACCCCCAGACGGCAGAGACTCAGCATGCATGCTGGGAAATCCTCAAGGAAGCCAGTTCATCGATGTCCCAGGGGAAACCACAGCCAATTTGGACCGCTGCCTATAAATCTGATATCTCTCTTCCTTTGGCATCCCCCCCCTGCATTTCAATAATCTTCCTCACACAGTAGTTTTAAAACATTTTTTTTCTGTATTTCCAAGTTGTCTGTTATGAAAATGTGCTACTTTCGTAATTAGAAACTAAATGTCATTTTTAAAATATTTTTTATGGTGGTAAAATATATGTTTATGTTGTGTGACATAAAAGTTACCACTTGATTTTTAAGTGTATGATTCAGTGGCATTAAGAATATTCACGATGGGGGCTGGCCCCGTGGCCGAGTGGTTAAGTTTGCGCACTCCGCTGCAGGCGGCCCAGTGTTTCGTTGGTTCGAATCCTGGGCGCGGACATGGCACTGCTCATCAGACCACGCTGAGGCAGCGTCCCACATGCCACAACTAGAAGAACCCACAACGAAGAATACACAGCTATGTACCGGGGGGCTTTGGGGAGAAAAAGGGAAAAATAAAATCTTTAAAAAAAAAAAAAAAAAGAATATTCACGATGTTGTGTAACCATCATCATTGTCTATTTCCAGAACTTGTTTTTCATCTTCCCAAACAGAGACTCCGTGCCCATTGAACAAGAACTCCCCATTCCTCCCTCCCCACTTGTGACCTTTATTCTACTTTCTGTCTCTATGAATTGGCCCATTCTAGGGACCTCACACAAGTGGAATCATACGATGTTTGTCCTTTTGTGTCTGGCTTATTTCACTTAGCATCATGTTTGCAAAGTGCATCCACGTTGTGGTGTGTGTCAGAAGTTCATTATTATGGTTGAATAATATTCCACTGTATGGATATACCATATTTTGTTTATCCCTCCCTCTGTCCATGTGGGCTTGGGTTGCTTCCGTCATTCGGTTATTGTGTAACGCTGAACCTTGGTATGTAGTATCTGCTGAGTCCTGCTTTCAGTTCTTTGGGGTATATGCCTAGGGGTGGAATTGCTGGATCATCTGGTAATTTCATGTTTAACTTTTTGAGGAACTGCCAAACTGTTTTTCACAGCAACTGCATGACTAAATGTCATTTAGAAAAGAAAACATTCATCTTCATATTGTTAAGCTGTCAATACTATTCAAAGTGGTCTACAGATTCAGTGCAATCTCTGTAAGAATCCCAATAACTTTTTTTGTAGAAATAGAAAAATCCATCCTAAGATTCATATAGAATTTCAAGGGACCCTGAATAGAGCAAAGTTGCTCTCACAGTTCTTGATTTCAAAACTTCCTGCAAAGCCACAGTCATCTCCAAGGCAGACATATGGACCAATGGAGCAGAATAGAGAGCCCAGAAATAAAACCTTGCATATATGGGCAAATGATTTTCAACAAGAGTGCCAAGAGCATTCAATGGGGAAAGGACAGTCTTTTTAACAAATGGCGCTGGGAAAACTGGATATCCACATGCAAAAGAATGAAGTTGGACCCTTATCTAACACAATATATAAAAATCACCTCAAAATGGACCTAAACATAAGAGTTAAAATTATGAAACGATTAGAAGAAAACATTGGGGGGAAAACTTCATTATACTGAATTTGGCAATCATTTCTTGCATATGATGCCAAAAGCACTGGCAACAAAAGAAAAAAATAAATTGGACTTCGTCAAAATTAAAAACTTTCGTGCATCAAAGAATACTATCAATGGAGTGAAAAGGCAACTCATGGAATGGGAGAAAATATTTGCAAATTGTACATCTAATAAGAGATTAATACCCAGAATATTTAAAGAACCCCTCCAATGCAACAGCAACAAAAAGCAAACAACCTGATTAAAAAATGGGCAAAGGACTTGAATCGGCATTGGTTGGGCTGATCTTTGGCTCTGAGCATTCTGGCTTTTCCCCATGACTGATGCTTCTCTGAGGCGGAGGTGGCTGGCAGGAAAGGATGCCCGACTTTCCCAACAGGCTGAGTGTACCTTGCTTCCTGGCGGTGGGCTGGAGGCTTTGAAAGAAACGCGAGAACCCAGAGACAGCTGGGTGGGCTCCTCCCATCTGCCTTCCCACGGCCGGCCGGGCCCAGCTTCAGCTTCAGGCTCCCCTCGGGGCTCCCGTGTCTCCCACCCCCAGCTGCAGGAATGGCTGAGTCACCCAGGCCCGGGCTGCCAGCCCTGGAATCTGAGCAGGCCTCTGCTGTCCCCAGCTCGGTGCACCGACTCCCTGGGAAGTCACCAGACATATTGGACTAGGGCCCACCCATACGACCTCATCTTAACTTAGTCACTTCTTTAAAGACCCCATCTTTGAATACAGTCACGTCCTGAGGTTACGGGGGTTCGGGCTTCAACATATGGATTTGAGGAGACACACTTCAGCCCATAGCACTGCCCCTAATCTGACACTTGAATCCCACTACGATGCCTCTGGCAAGGGCCGCCCAGCCTCGGCTTGCACACCTCCGGTGGCAGAGAGCTCTGTACCTCCCAAGATGATAAAAGTGACTTCTAGCGGGTGGCTAGTGTCCCACGTGGAGGCTGGATCCTTTTGGCCCCCAAGAAATGGAGAAGGCCATTTCACAGTCTTGAACTTTTCAAAACAGGTTGGTTTCTCCCTAAACGGCAAGAGAGCTTGCTTGTCCTGGGAGACAAATTCAAAGGCAGACTCCGCTGGTGGAGTCGTCTGTATGTTGTTATCGGCCTCGAGCAGCGGTGGCTTCGGACCACCCCAGCAACGTCGACGCCTTGTTTGCCCAGATAAATGTCACGTCTGCTCCCAAAGGAGCCTATAAAAAAGCCACTTTGGGAGGAGGGGATGGTTTTAGGGGTGGCCACTTCGAAACTGGAAATTATTTTCTTCCCCACCCAAAAGAGTTGGATTGTTCTTGTGTGACCCCAGCCAGATGGCGAGAGGGTGTCACTAGGGACATGCAGATAAAGTCTTACACGATTCAGTTTGGCTTTAAAATCTATTCTCAGAGCTCAGCAAATGAAGCCTTTTTTTTTTTTTTTTTACCCTGACGTCATTCTATTTTTCCTTAAAATTTTTTTCACATTACAAACATAATACGTGTTTCTTGTAGACAGTATGGAAAATATGGTACGACATAAAGAAGAAAACAATGATCTTTACTTCTGTCACCAGAAACAGTCTCTGTTAACACTTTGATGCATTTCTTGCATTTCTCTCTCTCAATGGGGCTATACCTTAAAAAAAAAAAAGGTTGCCTGGTATGTCTCACACCCACGAGATCTGACTGATGGAGCTGTACACGAGACAGACAAGGCCCACCCTCTTGGAGCTCACTGTCTACATGGGAGACAGAAAATCAAATATAAATGAGCTTTCGGGTTGTTTCCAGTTTTCCTGTTACAAACAAGAGTGCAGTGGGCATTGTGAGAGCCAAGTGTCTGAAAACACACATATTGATTGCATCAGGATAACTTTCTATCATTGGAATTTATGAGACAGCGATTTTCGTGTTATTAAAAAAAAACTGCGATGGTCATCTTTATGCATACTTGTGTTAATATTGTGTTGATATTATCTGATAAATACTTTCTCTGCCTGCATTAGACAATTCTCAATTACAGGCCCAGAGATTCTCTGCAACAGAAGGGATTCTGCAGCCTTCCTGTCTAGGCTAACCCTTCATCCCGCTCCAGTATCCAGCTTACATGCCCCCAGGGACAGAGAGCTCATTTCTCCCTCAGGGGGTTCATTCCACCCCTGCATGCCTCTGCCCTGGGAAACGTTCCCCTATACTGAAAAGAAATTGGTCCTCCTGGGCTTCCACCACTCACCCTGGTTCTTGAGACCATGCAGAGCAAATCCAGGCCCCACCTCATCTTTGCAAAGACCCTGCTGAGCTTGCGGCCAGCTCCACGTCCCCTCAGAGGTCCGTCCTGCACGTGCACAGCTCCCATGGCTCCCGCTCCCTGCTGATGGCAGTTCCTTTCTTGGGACACCACCCAGGGATTACTTCACCTCCCCCGGGGTGCCTTCCCTGACCAGCCCTCCCCCAGGAGCCCCTGCGCCCCCTCCATGGAAGCACCTGTCGCTTTTACTGCCTCTCTCCTTCGCAGGGCGGCTTCAGCTCCATCTCTGCATCCAGTGGGCGCCAGATAAAAACCTGTTGAACAAACAAATGGAGGGTGAGATTCCAGTGCCTGTATCTTGGACAAACTCTGTGACCTCAGCACAGCGCGTGTTGGACCTTGGCTCCTTGCCCTGTGCTGTAAAGTGGGCACAAAGTCCGTGTCCTGGGTTGTTGGTGTGCGAGAAGTGTTCACTGGGCACATACCATGACTCTTGCCCTGTGCTGAGAACCGGGAACGCAGGGGTGAACAAGACAGGCCGGGTCCTGGCCTCCACGGCGCTTCCACTGTAGCAGAAATACGAACATGACCTCCATGAGTCTAGGAAGGAGTTACACGGGTGCTGGGCAGAAAGACCGGGGAGCACTAGGAGCATGTGGCCAGGGCAGCCCACCCTGACAGGGGGCTGTTCCAGCTGAGACCCGAAGGAGGAGGACCCTCACTTGAAGGGGGCGGAGTGCAGCAGAATTCCAAGCCCAGGGGACAGCGGGGGCAAAGGTCTTGAGATAGGTCAAAGCCAGGGCCACCCAAATATTGGCCAGAGGTCATGCAAAGGGCCTTGGCTTGTTCATTCAGTCAACATTCACAGAGCAACGGGGTGTGCCAGGCTCGGGCTGCTTGTGGGTTCCGGGTACCCTGGCGAGGAATCTGGCCCCTCCACTGCCCTGAAAGAGCTTAGAGGTCGGTGGGGAAGAGCAGATGATTCAAAAAATGTAGCATGATTCCTGCCTGTGTGCCCTGATCTCATTAATTTGGTAGTTGGCCCATTGAACTGCGGCTTCATGGGTTCATAGGTTGACTTCTTAATAAAGTGTTGGTTCGTTCATTCATTCACCTGACAAATCTTGACTGGGGCCTTCTGTGAGCAGGCGCTGTGCTGGGCTCTGGGGAACGGGCATGAACGAGACAGACAGCTCTGGGATCTCCGAGATAAATGCTGCATATGGGGAAAATCAACAGGTCCGTGAGACGGAGAGCGGCCAGTGGCGGCAGATCCCGGTCCAAGGAGGAACCACTGAAGCTCAGGCTTGAAGGAGGAGGAGACCTCCCCACAAAGATCAGAGGAGCAGTCCGTGCAAAGGCCCAGTGCCAGAGTGGGCTCGGCCTGTCCATGGCTCAGAGGGAAGCCTGCTCTCAAGGGAGCTGAGCAGCGGCTCTGCCTGTTGAACACGTGTTTTGCTCTTAACAAATCACCCCCCTAATTCAAAGGGGCTGCCAATGAAGAGGTGCCCCCGTCTCTGGCCACACACAGTGCCTGCGTCTTCCTGGAAACCAGCAGAGCGTGCGGCCCCGCGGCTGGCACAGCCTCCGCCTCCAGGCCTGAGCGGCGGGCGATGGCAGGGCGAGAACAGGGCTGCATTGTGAGCGCCCCCAGGATGCGCGGGCCAACAGAAGCCCTGAGTGTGTCCAGGCGGACAGGCGGGAGCTCAGAGGAGCTCACTGAGCCCCTGGTCACCAGGCCAAGAGTGCAGCCAGGAAGAAACAGGTCTTTATTAAGGGAGGCCCGGCACGGCCTGAAACGGAGGACAGGCCAGGCCATCCATCTGTGGCCTTCTCGAGGCTTCGTGAGAGGTGGCGGGCTGGAAGCAGGGCCACAGTGTGTACAGACACAGCAAGTCTACCCTTATAGTCCACAGTATGTCTTACACGGGGGAATTCACACACACACGCACGCCCCTCATCCCCCTTCTCTCCTCCTCCCTCCCCCAGGACAGAAAAAAATTGTAAATGCAAGGTGATGGCCAGTGAACAATGCCTGTGGCCTGTGAGGCGCCTCTCTCCTCAGCTGAGCTGAATGGCTCCCCCACAATCCTGTGAAGTAGGTGCCCCTAGTAATCCCGTCTACAGATGTGGAAACTGAGGGTCAGAGAGCATCAGCAACTTGGCCGTGTTCACAGCCGGTAAATAATGGAACAGGGATGGAGTCCAGATGTGCCTGAGCCCCGTGCCTGTGCATGTCACCCCACGGGATGTGTGTGTGTGTGTGGTCTGGTTGTTCCAGGACACGTCCAGAAACTTGACCTGGTCAGGACACGCAGGGTGGGCTGGCTGTGCGGACTGGCCAAGCTTACTGGCAGCTACTTTTGGGAAAACGGGCCCCAAAGTACCCCCCTGGCAGTTCAGGGTGCCCTGCAGGCTAGGGCATGTCCTTCATGGGCTCAGGGCCTTGGGGAGCTGGGTCAGGCCCTGGAAGGCTGGAGGGCAGGAAAAGGAGCAGAGTCCCAGGGGGAGGGTACGGGGGGAGGGGGCGTTCAGGAGAGAGGCTCGGGGGTATGCTGGCCCTCCTGGCCACCTGCCTGGGAAAGGAGACTACTGTTCATGATGCTGTGACCTCTTCACTGTCCACCTGCCTCTGACTGGACCCTCCCTCCCACTGTCCCCCAGGGGAGCCCCAAAGGGTCTCTCAATCAAACCGCCTTTTGCCTTGTTTGGGCCTTCCTGGGGACAGATTTCGAGGCCCCAGGACCGGCCCCTTCTGGGCCCTCACCTCCTGCCTCTCCGACTTTGGACTTGGCCCTCTGAGGAAGCTCTCTGAGTACACAGGTCCTGGGCACGCCTCCTGCCCCTGTGCCTGCGGTTTGTCTGCAAGAAGCCTTCCCCTGACTGTTCCACCACAGGATCCCCCCTCACCCCAAGGCTCCAGGACTCGGGCAGGCCTCCGCCCTGACACCCAAGCTGGTGAAGGCGCCTCTCTGGGCCCCCAGCCCCCGAGCGTCCCCTGCCCAGCGCTGGTCATAGTGGAGACAGACGACTGTCTGGCCCACTCCAGAGCTGCTCTCCTCTCAACGGAAGGGTGTGTGGTCTTGTTACTCTGGCTTAGGGAGCAAATCGTGCCCCCCCACAACCATTTAAGCTCTCAGATTCCATGGGTCAGGAATTCAGGCTCATCTCTGCCCCACGGCCCCTGGGGCCTCAGCTGGAATCATCTGGAGCTTCGTTCATGCCAGGCAGTTGATGCCGGCTGTCCACCCGGGGCCTCAGTTCCTCTCCCCGAGACCTCATCGCCGTGTGGGCTGGTTGGGGCTTCCTCACAGCACAGTGGCCAGCGTCCCCCAGGGTGAGCATCCCCAAAGATGGAGGCGGGTGGAGCTGGGCTCCAAGGGGAGAGACACGCCCGCCATTGCTTGGTGGGAGAGACGTCCAAGTCATGGTGTAAGGAGGGCAAGTGGGATCGTCTGCTGCACACAGCACCCCCTGAGCCCAGCGCAGGGCCGGCCCCCAGCAGGTAGTCAGGAGACTTCTGTCACTTGGCTGAGCTCACATATCCCCATCACAGTCTCCAGATGAGGAAACTGACACCCAGAGAGTTGCAGCAACTTACTCAAGGCCCTCAGCTCCGGGGGCACCAGTCCAGCTGCACCACACTTCCCACTAGTGACCAGAGGTGGGATGTCCAGGAAGGCAAGGCCTGTGAACCTGCATTGGCATTGGGGGGCTGGGGGGAGGGGACAGCTGGCCCTGCCCCTCCTGGGACACGTGGGCAAACTCTTGGACACTGGCAAATTCTGGTGGGATCACAGAGTGGGATCACGCACATTTGTGTTGTCTCTCTCCGTCGTTCTGGTGAGCCCCCATCAAGGATGCCCTTAGGTATCTCTGTGGTCACAAGGGGGCTGTGTGGACAGACGGGACCTGCTGCCTGCGGAGGGGCCATGGGGCTATCGGATGACCACTGGCTGTAACTCCTCTCTGAGTTATTCAGGGAAGCCATCCAATGACTCCCATGGTCCCCAGGATGAGGGCCACAGTCATTGAAGTGGCTTGGGGCCCCACCTGCTCCCTGTGCCCCCCACCCACCAGCCTCAAATTGTCAAGGCCCCACCGGTTTCTGCTACCTGAAGGCAACCATCAGCTGGACAAGACACCCACCCTCTGCAGGCCTGTGGGAGTCAGAGCAACACCCAGCTGCAGGTGCCTCACACCCACCTTGTGCTAGCCTGCTTTTTTCTTTTCAAAAACGTAAAACTGTATTTTTATAAGTTGATTGCACAGTGATGACTCTGCTGTATTATTCGTGCTCTCTCTGTCCCTGGGTGTTTGCACATGCTGTTCTCTGTCTGGAGTGCCCTTCCCCCACCCATCTCTCTCTGGCAAACTTCTACTCATCCTGCAATGTTCAGCCCAGTCATCGCCTCCTCCAGGAAGCCATTCCTGACTGCCCACCCCAACCCTGGATCTCACATAGAAAGCCAATGTTTCTTCTTGTGACCACCTAGATGACTCTTGAGCTGTCTCTCACTCCTGCTGTCCCTTGAAGACGGGACTGGGTCTTATTCACGTCTGTGTCCTCCATGCCCAGGTCAGTGTCCGGCATATGCTACATACTGCAAACAATGTTTGTTGAATGAAGAAGTAAAGAATGCATGTATAGATTAGGCCGTCCAGGGGCGTGGTTAAGAGTGCAGACCTGGAGCCAGCCTGCCTGGGTCCTACTTCCATTTCCACCATTGACAGGCTGTGTGAACTTAGATAGTTTTCTTGGCTTCTCTGGGCCTCAGTCATCTCAAAGGCTAGGACAGTCGGAAAGCTATGTGGGTCTGCCAGCTCCTATCCATGAATTTCACCAAGCAGTGAGCTTGTTGTTTTTTTAAAGTCTCAGCTAATTCTAAGACTAGAAGGAAATAGATTCGAAGACTAGAAGAGAAGATCAACCTCAGAGGATGCTCTGAGACGGGGAAGAGTGCTGGAGTGGGAACCTTGGGTAACGATGGGCGTGGCAGCGAGCGAGTCTCGTCCTGACTCTCAGTTTCCGTTTTTTTGTCTGTCACATGGTGGCAGGGGGGAGCTGGACCGCATGTGGACCTGACCCAGGGCTGCTTCCCCAGGGGCCTATTGGCCCACAGCAAGATGAGGAAGAGAGTAAGATGCAGAGAATTGACCGCCTGACAGAGCTGTGTGACATCTTTTAGACCTAACAACAGAAAATATGGCCCTGGTTGTAGCCTTCTGCGTTCTCAGCTCAGTCTCCCAGTAATTCACTGGTGGTGTATTTTATGAAAGAGGAGGCCCGTGGAGGATGGGGGGTGGATGCTGGCCCGGCTCTGCAGCTGGCTCAGAAGGGCTCAGGGAGAGAGGATAGCTGAGGACCGAGGTCAGTCGAGTCCCAGTTCCCAAAGGTCCAGAAGCTTCCTTGCGGTCTGAATGCCCCTCAGCCTCCCCGAGCCAGCCTCCCTCTGGCCCAGCTGGCCCATATCCAAGACCGCGCTCCATTCTCCCAGTGCCCAGACTAGAGACCTGGCTCAGCCTGGACTCCCCTCCCCTCCCCCGCCCCACGAGGCCGGTCCTCAAGTCCTGCCCCTTCTTCCTCCTCTGCGTCTCTAGGTGCACCCCCTCTCCCGCCCGCCTGGACTGCAGCACAGCCTTGTTGGCAAATAAGAGGCATAAACTGCAAGAGAAGCAAAAAGTTTATTTGGGGGTCTTGAAAGGTGCAATTTGGGGAGCACAGATTCAGGTAGAAACCCAAATAGGGTCCCGCTAGGGGGTAAAAGTCAGGGGCTTTTAAAGGGAAAGAGGGGGGTCGTATCACAGAGAACGCTCATTGGAGGTGGAGGCGGAGAGCTAGTCTCGGCTGAACGTTGATTGACAGCTGATTCCACCTTCGGAAAGCCCACCATCCTCAGTCTTTGTGACCAGGATGTCCGTTCTCCTGCTGACCTCTCACACAATTGCTTGTAAACAGTTGCCCTTTTGGCCCAATCCAAAGGTTCGGCCCAGCTCAAGGTTCAAGACAGCCGGGCAGTTCCTCTGGAGACGCAGCTGCAACTCGTAAAATGGCTCCCCTAAAGTCAGTTTCCAGAGCCTCCTGCCTGGTCGCCCAGCTTCCAGGCCTGCAAACCACCCCCATGCCACCTACCCTAGAGTGATTTGTCTAAAGTCACAGATCCATCCCCAGCTCACACCTGCTGTCACCTGCTGCCGCCCGTCTTTGTTGAGCGTCGGCTGTGTGCCAGACCCAAAATGCCCCTGACCTCCCTGAGTCCCCACGGCAACCCCGGGAGGCGGGGGTTGGTTGCACCCACTTCACACATGAAGAAACTGAGGCTGGGGTGGGGGGGACGCGTCCACGGTTCCCCAGGTAGGAAACCGAAGGGAAGTGGTGAAGAGACATACAGATCTGAACCCAGGCCTGCCGATGCCCAAGGCCCTGCTCTTCCCCTCACCAGGCCACCAGCCATGGGATCGAGTGTAAATGTCATGAATCATCACTAAAAAAGCTTGTCACCTGCCCCGTGCATTAGCCCAGTCTCTCCTCCTCCTGCCTCAGGCCCCCAGGGTCCTGTCCACACCAGCTTCTCAAGGAGGCCTCCCAGCCTCCTCTTGCTCGCTCTGTCTGCTCCAGCTGCATCACCGCCCTCACCAGGTGAAGTCCCCACCCCGAACGCCCCCTTCCCGTAAATATAGGGACTGCCAGATGCTGCTGTTAGCACATTAGAACAGCTCATTGAATCCTCACGTGAGCCTTTCAGTAGGATCACCATCATTTTACAGATGGGGAAACTGAGGAACAGATAAAGCAAATATGTTTCCAAGACAACACAGCCGAAAGTGGTTGAGCTGGGTTTTGACCCCACATGGTCTGGTTCAATGGCTTCACCGTCCCACCTCTTATTTGTTGCTCCTGCCTTCTCAAGAGATGCAGCCGCCCCCTCCTCACCCCTGGCTGGGGTCTCCCATAGCCCCCATGCTTCTCTCTGCTGTAGTATTTAGTGAACTGTCTCAATACATGCACACGCATGCATGCACGCACATGCACACACATGCACATGTGTGCACAGACCTCCACCTGAAAGAGCGTGGCTTTTTGTCTCCTTATGTTAGGGTCCTGTATGAGCTCCGCTTCACCACCCCAGATTAATCCAGCGGAAGTCAGGACGAATGGCCAGGACGTGGAACCCCCACACATAGAATGCTTAACACCTGACACCAGGGCCTTCCTTCCCTGTCTTCACTCCAACCTATTGCCACCACAGGGCCTTTGCACTTGCTGTCCCCTTCTGCCTTAGCTGCTGTGCCCTCAATCACAGTCAGCCACTTCCTTCTCTTGGTTCATGTCTCAGCATGGATGACACCTCCTGCCACCTGCCTTCTCCATCCTGGACCATCCTGGAAGCAGGACCGGGTAGCATAGGCATGGGGAGTGAGATGATGTAGTGGTCAGTGTGTGTGTGCTGGAGTGGCTTTCCACAGCATCTAGGGCACCCCTGCTCACGGCCAGATTAGAAGCAAATGACATCTTCTCTTTGCTTCTGCTCCCCATCTGAAAAGTGGGGATCGCCTCTCAGTACTCACCTAGCAGGGCAGAGCAGGAGAATGTGGGCAGAGGGCTCAGCATAAGGCTGAGTTCATGCTGACCGTGGAATGTGGAAACTGAGGCCAAAGGGAACCACTGCCCAGGGTGCCTGCAAGTTGGGCCTCGGAGCCCAGGGTCCCGCTGCCTGGAGCAGAGCATCCAGCCTGAACAGAGCCAGGAGCCCAGGAGGAAGGAGGGAGGCAGTCCAGGCCTCTTCCCTAGCAGGGAAGATAGTCAATACCGAGAACCAAAGGAACGAGCTCCTGACACGTGCAACGACCTGGACAGACCTCAAGGGCATTATGCTGAGTGAACAAAGCCACTCTCAAAAGACTGCATGCTGTGTGGTTCTGTTTATATAACACTCGAAATTAAAAATATACGACCATGGAGAGCAGATCAGCGGTTGCCAGGGGTTGGAGTGGGGAGGGGCGACCACCAAGCGGATAGTGCAAGGGAGTTTCTTTGAATGACAGAACAGTGCTGTATCCTGATCTGGGTGGTAGTTACACAAATCTGTATGTGCCATAAAACTCACAGAACAGTATACGAAGAGAAAAAGTGAGTGCATGGAAAAACAGCAGAAATCCGAATAAGGCCTGTAGTGTAGTTAGGAGTATCGTGCCAATGTCAGTTTCCTGGTCTTGATCATTGCGTGATGGTTATGCAAGATGCTGCTGTTGCGTGGTGCTGGGTGAAGGGCACTCGAGAGCTCCCTGAGCTATTTTTGCAACTTCTATGGAAGTATAAAACTACTTCAAAATAAAAAGTTTAAAAAAAGCCCAGAAAACACTAAGACTACTTCATCTAAAAACAGCAGAATATACATTTTTCTCAAGCTCACGTGGAACATTTGCCGAGATAGACCATATTCAAGATAGACTGTAAAATGTATCTTAAATTTAAAAGAATAGAAATCATCCAATGTATGCTCCCAGACCACAGTGTAATTAAAACAGAAATCAGTAACAGAAAGATAGCTGGAAAATCCCAAAATTCTTGGAGATCAAACAATACTCTTCTAAATAACACATGAGTCAAAGAAGAAATCTCAAAACAAATTTCAAGAAATTTTGAGCTAAATGAAACTGAAAATACAACTTATTAAAATTTGTGGGGTGCAGCAAAAGCAGTTCTTACAGGGAAATTTATAGCATTGAATGCATTTATTCGAAAAGAAGAAAGATCTAAAATCAATAATCTAAGCTTCTACCTTGGGAAATTAGAAAAAGAAGAGCAAATTAAATCTGAAGTAAGCAGAAGAAACGAAAAACACTGGGAGGGCCCTGCTCCCAGTTTCAGTGGCCTGTGTGCAATTTATCATTGGGATTCTAGGTGGCACGCCTCCCATAGGGCCGCATGTTTGGCTTTAGGCGTCAATCAATGCCTGTCTGCAGCCTGAGTGTGCCAGAGCACCTATTTTGGTTTCTTTGGAGTCTCTGAAATTTTTATTGTCTCTGAAGTCGGAGTTTGCACCCAACCTCTGCCTCGCACTGGCAGAGTGGGTTGGGCAGGTTGCGTATCCCTCTGAGCCTCGATGGGCTCACCTGTGCACACTGTGAGGCAAGGGTCCAGCTTGGCGCTGCATAGGTAAGAGCATCACCTAAAGGTGAGCCGTTGCTGGAGGGGCAATACACAGCACTCTTTCCTGTGCTCTGAGTTCATTGCTTGTGTGCTGGGATGGAGATGGGCTTATCCCTCTGGGCAATAGAGCTTCTACTTGGGCCTCCTGCCCTCGGCCAGGGAGACTGGGTTTCCCGAGGAGACCTCAGCGGCCAGCTGGAGGGACCACCGCCCACATGCCCACCAAGCCAAAGCCATCAGAGAGGAGGAAACCGCCTGGGGGCAGTGGCTATAATTCCGCACCTCCACCCAGCCACGAAACAGGACCGGGGTGCCCGAGTTGGTGCCCAGCACCCAGATAAATCACTCCTTCCCCTGGGGGGATTAGGGGGGAGGGGTGGACAGGAGAGCCCAATAACGATGCAGGAAGGCTGGAAAATGGAGAGCCTGCTACAGTTGTTGTTATTGCTGTCGGCATTTTCTCCATCATTGTCATCATCTGCTCTGGAAAACCTCTGCCTCCTTACCACCTCCCACGCGTTAGGACGGCCATGATCAAAAAACCCCCAGAATAACAAGTGTTGGCAAAGATATGGAGACCTTGTAACACTTGTGCACTGTTGGCGGGAATGGAAAATGGGGCAGCCACTGTGGAAAACAGGATGGCAGTTCCTCAAAAAGTTGACAATAGAACTACCTTATGATTCAGCAATTCCACTTCCAGGTTTATATCTAAAAAAAATGGAAAGGAGGGTCTCAAAGAAATATTTACACCCCTGTGTTCCTAGCAGTGTGGTTCACAACAGCCAGAAGGTGGGAGCAACCCAAGTGCCAACAGCAGATGAACCGATCAACAGACTGTCATATACGCACACAATGGAATATTATTCAGCCTTGAAAAGGAATGAAATCCTGTCACATGCTGTAGCATGGATGAACCTTGAGGACATTATGCCAAGTGAAATAAGCCAGTCACAGAAAGACAAATATTGTGTGATTCCACTTACATGAGGTCCCCAGAGCAGTCAAATGCAGACAGACAGACAGTAGAATGGTGGGGCCAGGGGCTGGGGGAGGGGAAGGCAGAGTTCATGTTTAATGGGGACAGGGTTTCAGTTTGGGACGATGAAAAAGTTCTGGAGATGGATGTGGGTGACGGTTGCAAAACAAAGTGAATGTGCTTAATGCCACTGAACTCAACACTGAAAAATGGTAAATTCATGTTATGAGTGTTTTACCACAAATTTTTTTTTAAAAAAGAATAAAGACAATGATTGAACTAAAAAAAAAATCAGTAAAAAAAGAATACTTACATTTCCAACTTACGTGCCTTCCTGAACAATCTTACAGAACAGTAGTGGCTGGCACCTGAAACTCAACACGTTCCAAACGCCTCATAATTCTCATATCACTAACAGCCTGCTCCCAAAACACCTCCCATCCTGCTGTTTCTTATCTGAATTGATAGTGTCACAAGGAAGAATATGCTATTGAGAAAGTCTACCAGTACGTGTTTCCATAATCTGGAAATTGTGACAGATATTTTGAGGGAGAGGAGGCTGCCTTTCTTTTTTCCCTGAGAAAACACTAAAATAGGTTTTCTGGTTTCACCAGGCCAAGGAGCTGAATTAACATCACGGAAGCCTGTAGGATACAGCTCTCACCATTTCCGCCCTCCCTGGTCCTCATTATTGACTTGCCTGCTCATCCTCGTGTCCCCTGTCATTCATTCAGCAGATAGGCTGGAGTGCTTGCTCTGTGCCAGGTGTTGTGCCAGGTGCCATGGATTCTGCGGTGCACGAAATGGCCAAGTCCATGCTCCTTGCCCAGTGGGGGAGATAGAAAAAAACAACAGGCAAATAAAGAAAGGAGCATGCTCATTCCGCGTGGTGGGAAGTCAGGAGGACAGCAAACAGAGCGAGTGACATGGCCCTTGTCTACCGTCCGGTCAGGCTGGGCACTCCCATCCCTCCTTCCTCCCCTCCCATGCCCCGTGCCAGAAGAGCAGCCAGCTGTGCCTTGGGGTACAGCTGTGGTCCTCACACTGTGAGCCCCTCGGGGGTGGACAGGGCCTGGTGGCTCCAATCTCCAGCACCCAGGGCTAGCGATGGCCGGGTACTGGTGTGTTTTAGTTCCTGAGGCTGGGCTGGACCGGCTGCTTTCAGGCGGCCTTTCCTGCTCCCGCAGCGGCCCCTGCTGGGGCAGAGCTGTTCCTGAGGCCATGCGGATGCGCCCACTCCCACAGGAGGGGCCTTGGGGACCTCAAGATTCCTTTCCTCCTGCTCGCCTTGTGACCACAGACTCACCCTTCCCCTCGGAGAATGAAGATCATAAAGAAGAGTCTCTGATTCTAGAAGAAATGCATTTCCTTCTCTATTACTGGCACGAACGATTTAGGTCACTTGGGAAAATATTTTTTAACAAATGATTTTTAGCCTTTCGGCAGGTGAAAGAAGCCTCTTTAGAAAGGGAGTGCTACGTTCTCTATCACATCGCCGAGGCACGACTGAAAACAAGACCTTCTCGGAGCCCGCAGGAATGCTTGTAAGGATTTAAGAAGTCCAGTTCCTGAAACTGGTGTTGGCCTAAGTTGGCGTCTGACCTTCTCTCCCAGCAGCCTGTCGAGCTCTTAGGAGAAGAACCGCATCTTATTTTTCTTTGTGTCCTCAGATCTCCCGCGGTGCTTGATTTCTCAGCAAACATTTGGTTAAATTACTGTATTGACCTGTCTGGCTCCTATTCCTTATGGGGTGCTTAGTTTTCGTCTAGTCTTTCACTCATTCCTCCAGTCTGACAGTCATTCATTCAACAGATACCCGGGTGTCCCGGGCACAGGTTACCTGCGGAGAAAACAGCCGAGATGGAGTGAGAGGGACAGAGCCCATGCTCGCCTGGAGGCGGGGGAGGCAGACAGTAATCAGATGACAGCTCAGACACAACTGAGCTGATCGTTGTGAAGGGAGCACGCCGGGCATCTTCCAGGATCAAGGCGAAGCTGGAGGGGTTGTGAGCAAGGGGAGAGAGGCCCAAGCCAAGGTCAGTGAGGGGGCAGAAGCCAGATCCTGTAGGGCCTGGCAGGCCATAGGACTGCATTTGGATTTTATTCTAATGTAATGAGAAGCTAATGAGGGTTTTTGGCAAAGCCCAATATATCTGGTTTATGTTTTTTGGTGTGGTATTTTTTTGCTGAAGACTGAGCTAACATCTGTGCCAAACTTCCTCTTTTTTATGTGGGATGCTGCCACAGCTTGGCTTAATGAGCGGTGTGTAGGTCCATGCCCCGGATCTGGGCCCGCAAACCCCAGGCCACTGAAGCAGAGAGTGTGGCCTTAACCACTACGCCACCCAGCCAGCCTCTGATTTATGATCTTTAAAGAGCCTTTCGGCTGCTGTGTACTGTGTGGAGAGGGGCTTGGAGAGGGGAGGGAGAAAGATGGGGCAGCGGTGGACTGGACAGAGGGGGTTTTACTGGGGGGCGCCTGCAGTCATACTGGTGAATTGGATGTTAGCTCTTACCACTAACAGCAGATCACTCTAAGTCCATGTCTTTAGAAGCTACTGCTGTGAAAGACTCCATGGGGCGAAGTTTCTGGAAAAAAAGTGGGGGCGATGAGGCAAATACGACCAAGCTGGGCTCCGCTTGCTTATGACTTGTGTCTCATGTCCAAAGAGAGCTGGTGACCCGGACTCCTGGTCTGCCATCCTGAGCCCGTCTTCCTCCTTACTCACTTTCAGCAGCAGGAAAAAATCCTTGGGAACCAATGCTTTTAACCTTCCCACGCTGCCCCTTCTGACGGCTGTTTAGCCAAGCTAGTTTTAACCTGTAAATTCCAGACCATTATTACTTTTTTTCCCTCTCAGGATGTCTCTTGTGTCTCAAGAAATACCTGTTTTTACAAATAAAGTTTTATTTGCACACAGCCTGCCCATCTGTTTACATATCGTCTGCGGCTGCTTTTGCACTATAAGGGCGGAGCAGTTGTGAGGCCACACGGCCTGCATTCTATTCACTGTCTGGCCCTGCAGGGACTTTGCTGACCCCTGTCCTAGATCATCCAGTTAGCAGGCTCACACCAGGCGGTCTCACTCCAGGACCCGCACTCTTGAGTCTATGATGGACCCACCTGTTCACACACAGCCAAGACCCACATTCCTCAAAGTTCTAGCTTGGGGAGAAAGCAGCCAGAAGGTGCTTACTAGCTTAATAGTACTTGATACTATTGTGTGTGTATAAACTGACTGCTGGATGCCCGAGGCCGCCCCTGGACTAAGGCGATGTCCTACGGACTCCTGAAAACTCTAAGTGGTTATTGTGCTCTTGGGTGTGGGAATGAAGAACAAGCTAAGTGACTCCAGTGTGATTGGTGGGGTGCCCCTCTCAAGCTTTATTAAACCCCATCCTCATCCTTGTTGATTC
This sequence comes from Equus quagga, assembly GCF_021613505.1. Lineage (NCBI taxonomy): Eukaryota > Metazoa > Chordata > Mammalia > Perissodactyla > Equidae > Equus > Equus quagga. The sequence goes on along the minus strand of NC_060269.1, from coordinate 150,626,708 downwards.
TTCTAGAAAGTGGGGGAGCTCCAGACCCCAGCAGCAGAGATGGTCTGCAGGGATCACCCAGGATGACAACTGTGCTTCCCCCTTCAGCTCCGGGAGGGGGGGGGCCCCTCCCAACTTGTTATTGACTTATGAAGAGGTGGAAGGACCAATTTTCCAAGAGCCAGAAGGGCCCTCTAACTTCCAGCTGGTCAGGGGTGGGAGAGGAGGGAGCCAGGAGGTCTGAAGGGGGCACTGCCAGAGAGCAGGGGTGTGCCTGGCTCTCCCAACCCCAATTCTCGAGACAGACAAATGACCTTCATTAGTACCTGTCTCGTACTGTGCAAACCAGCACCGAGTCCCCATTCCAACAAGGCCCTGCACTAACTCCTACCTAGAAACCTCAGGAAAAACACCGAGTGACCAAGGGAATTTCAGAACGCAAGGTCCCTTAGTGATCAGCTGCAGATATATTCACGTAAGTTGTCATCTAAACCAGGATTTTTTTTAATGTATTGCCAGGAAATTATAAATGATTAGCTTTAAAAATTGTTAAGCTGAACTTCATTCTTTTACTGGTTATTATACTTTTAATTTTATCAATCCAATTTGCTTTTTTGTACATAACAGAAGTAAACATCTAAACATTACATATACCCAATAAAGCAAGTTTTACTTTATAGCACACTTGCTAACTTTGGCTTTCTGGGATTTAGGACTTCTATTAACAGATATTAAATTTCAGCTTTAAAATTATTCTAATTTTTCATAATGTCCTAATTACTACCTACTTTTTAATATTAACCACAAGTTAAAAAACCATTTTAGCAACACAGATGTTCCATAAGGAAGCTATTTTCACGTCAGTGACCGAGGCCACGTCACAGGGACATACGAACCACGTACAGCAGCGCCCAGCAGCTGCCAGATATTCACTGTAGCTTACTTGTTCTTCCAGCTTCTAAATTCAGGAGTTCCTTAATTTGCCATCAATAAACAAAAAACGTCAACGTGTGACGTGTAAGGTCCAGGAAAGCACAGGGCAAGATTACAGACTTTTCCTAATACACAGTGAAGTCAGAATAGGCCCACTCTATCAATCTCAAAGATCTATCTATAAACGACCCCAAGGCACCCGAGGCTGTGTGCTTATTTGAGGTCTGCTATCGAGGAGGACCACCTCATGAAACGTTAAAATCAAGATCAAGCGTGTTGTACCTACAAGGGAGCTTTCCGCGGTCCACATCGTCGGAGTGAAAGAACAAAATCCTCACACAAGTGACTGAACTCTTCGCTTTGAGGGAGAAACACAATGCTGCGCAAGAGCAGGTATGGTCGGCTCTTCACGTTACCTTCTAGAGGCGGCGCTCCCAGTCCACTTTTCTTTATGCCACTCCTAAAACCACGTGAGCAACATGTCTATTTTCAAACAAACAAAAAAGGAAACACAGTCACGCACTGCATAAGGACATTTTGGTCAATGACAGACCACAGACATCACAGTGGTCTCCTAAGATTAGCAGCACAGAGCTCAGGGCATAGTACGCTGTACTAAGTTCGTCTAAGTCCACCCATGTTCCCACAATGACGAAACTGCCTGACGCCGAATCTCTCAGAACACAGCCCTGTCGTTAAGTGACGCATGCGTGTCTGTGAAGTCCTTTACAGAAGGAAAACTTTTCCAATAAAATTTAAATTTTTTATTAATCCTTAAAATTTAAACCAAATGTTGGCACCCATATATACATAGATATGTTTGCTATGGACAAATTAAGATTGTGAGCTCGTACTTTCAAATACAGCTTCAGAATTAGTTGCAATAAACCAATACGTTTTCTCAGATGTATAATTGCCTTTGGTTTACAATCGATGATATGGAAAGTTTAATATGATGTTAAAGAATTTTCCTTCTACCCTAAAAATAAACAATAGAAAACTGAATCACTATTAGGACAGCATAGTAACAACGCTTGAAGGGCTCAGTAGTTTTTCTTAAGAGTATAGAAATATATAAAGCTTGAAAAGGTAATTGACCTGTAAAAGCCGTAAAAATAACAGTTCTGCCACAGCGCAGTTAGGTTCATTCATTTTGCCTCCCCGATTCCCACCCCCGCAAGCAGCTTCCAGGTTAGAACTGGAAGAGACAGAAAATCACGCATCCTACGTGAAATAATGCAAGTAGTGACAAAGAGTGTGCAAAAAAGAAACTTTAAAATTCCATACTCCAGCATCACGTCTGTCTAGTGACAGGATTTTCAAGTGATTTATTAACACTCGAGATAATCTCAGCGTCCTCTCGCAGCGTCGTCCGGCAGACTCAGACCTGAGGTCTCTCGCTGCAGCAGGGAAAGTGGTCCTCGGTCCGAAACAGGACGGGGGGTTCGTAGCCGGTGTGCTGGGGCCTGCTGGAGGGCGCCTTGTGGAAGAAGGAGGGCACGTTAATCGTGTGCAGCAGCTTCCTGAACGTACTGGGGAAAGCGCCCAGCTCGGCCTCCGCCCTGGCCACCTGCTCCTCCATCCTGGCCACGCTGGCGCCGATCATCCTGACGAAGGCCTCGAGTCTGTCGATCTTGCTGTACACCTGCCGCATCTCGGTGGCCTTCGCGTGAATGCGAGGCACGCCCTCGCTGACCACGTGGGAGGAGTCGCCGCGCAGCATGTCCAGCATGCCCACGAACTCGTCCACCCGGGTGAGCAGGTCCTCCAGGCTCGCGTCCAGGGCCTCGACCTCGGGCCGCGCCCCGGCTCCGGGCAGCAGGCAGGCGGCGTAGCCCGCGGCGGCGCGGCGCAGCAGCGGCAGGTCGCGGCCCGGCGCGCCCAGCTCCGGGCCCTCGTCCTCCCACGGCCCCGAGGCGCTGCTGTGGCTCTGGGACACGGTGCCGCTGTCCCCGCTCCAGCCGGCGCCCTGGAACTCGGCCTCCTCCGCCGGCTCCTCGCTCGGCGGCCCGCAGTCCCGACCCTCCATGGCCCGCGGCCGCCGGGATACCAGCCCCGCTTCCGGCCCCTCGCGCGCGCGCGCACACGCACGCCCCCGCTTCCGGCTTCCACACGCTCATGGACGCACACCCGCCCCTGCTTCCGGTCTCCGCGCGCCCACGTACGCGCACGCGCACCGATCTGCCTCCGGAACGGTCACAGTCACGCACTGGCGCGCGCGCGCCGTGACTCAAAACCCTTTTTAAAATCCGAGGGTGTAACTGAAGTACAAGAAAGTGCATACATGGTAAGTGTACACGTTCGTTGTTTTTCACATGTCCGTATAGCCGTGTAACCTTCATCCAGATCAAGATTAGAACATGTCCAAGCCCCCTGGCATAGTGGTTAAGTTCACACACTCTGCTTCAGTAGCCCGGAGTTCACAGGTTCAGATCCCGGGTGCAGATCTACACACCATTTGTCAAGCCAGGCTGTGGCAGCATCACACATACAAAACAGGGGAAGATTGTCAACAGATGTTAGCTCAAGGGAACTCTTCCTCATAAAAAAAAAAAAAAAAAAAAAAAGAAGCACAGATTTTGGGCTGGCCCGGTGGCGCAGCAGTTAGGTTCGCACGTTCTGCTTCTCGCCCGGGGTTCACCGGTTCGAATCCTGGGTGCGGACATGGCACCACTTGGCACGCCATGCTGTGGCAGGCGTCCCACATGTAAAGTAGAGGAAGATGGGCACGGATGTTAGCTCAGGGCCAGGCTTCCTCAGCAAAAAAGAGGAGGACTGGCAGTAGTTAGCTCAGGGCTAATCTTCCTCAAAAAAAAAAAAAAAAAAAGAATGTATGAGAGTTCCAGATGTTCTACGTCTTCTTCAGCACTTGGTATTGTCAGTATTTTACATTTTAGCCATTCTAGTGGATGTGTAGTGCTATCATTGTGGTTTTAATTTGCATTTCCCTGTTGAATCATGAAGTTGAGCATCTTTTAATATAGTTAATGGCCACTTGGCTATCGCCTTTTGTGAAGTGCCAGCTCAAGTCTTTTGCCCATTTTTAAGTTATTTGTCTTTTATTAATCTATCGAAGTTCTCAATAGTTTGAATATGAGTTCTCTGTCAGATATATCTGTTGACAATATCGTCTCCCACACTGTGGCTTGCCTTCTCCCTCTCTTATTGGTGAGTTTTGATGAATAGAAGTTGATAATTTTAATAAAGTCCAATTTATTAAACCAGGAAAGTTTTGAGAGTGAAAGGGGACACAATAATCACATCAAGACATGAGATGTAAAATCTTGGGTAAACCGTGTCATATGATTATTATGGACCATATGGATCATATTCTGATCATTAGGGATCATATGTCCAATGCCAACCCTTGGGTAACAGATGGAAATTGAGACCCAGAGTCACGTGTTCAGGTTAACCATCTTGTCCAAGGCCACAGAGCAACTAATTGGAGGAGCTAGGACCTAATTCTGGATTTGTCTGACTCCAAAATCTTTGGCATCAAATACCTCCATATACTGTCTGGTAATAATTATAATACTATCACCACTTATGTCTACTGGCACTTTGGCATTTGCAAAACACTTTCATCCGTATCATCTCACTTATGCTTCACTCTTCTATCTCACTCACTCTTCCCTGTGACAGATATTCAGGCATGGACCACTGGTCTTTGTCAGACTGGAACACTGAAGCTCTGATGTGTGGCACTTGTGTAAGCAGGATCCCTCCAAACTGCTGCTAGTGTGGCACTGACAGACCAAGCCTAGAAGTAGACTCCATCCATTCCACAATGACACACTATTGCTGCTCTCATAGGAAAATGGGCCAAGAGTTGGGCATTGTTTGAATTCAATATTGGATTATTAGAAAATTTAGTGCAAAAAATTTTGTTAAATGAATATTAAAGCAACATTTACTGGGCCCCTGCTATTTTTCAGGCACGGTAGGTGGTGGAGACATAGAGATGACCAAGACCAGAACCTGCCCCCAAGGAGCTTCCAGTCTGGTAGACGTGCTTATATTTTAGGGAAGACGGCCTCGCCTCTAAAACATTCCCTAAAGTCCTACTGTAACTGAACTCAAGGGGCTCGTCTCTTGGTGAGTACGGAGCTGAAAAGCACAACTGGGGCTGAAGGAAATGAAGAAAAGTTTTATTGCTTGCGCAGGCAATAGAGAACACCGAGTACAGCTCCCAAGGAAGCGTCTCCGGGAACTTAGTGTTGCAGGAGACGTTATGCACAAGAGCACGGAGGATATGTTACAATTGTGTAACAACTGTGCTCAATCAGGGCACATGTGCAGCAGGTGGGCAGGCCATTACACAACGAGTTCAAGGAACTATTACACAATGAGTTCAAGGAACATGAACAGGTCATTATGTAACGGGTCCATGGCAACTTTTGGACACTTGGCTCTGGAGCAATTTGCAAGGGTCTTGCTGCAACCCTGTACTTTTCATTGTAAGATGGCAACATCTGCAAAAACGGGAACATCACCTTCGGAAAAAGAGAACATTTAGTTTCTCCTTATCTGGAAAACGTTTGACAGCCCGTTTGTTATTGATCAGATTCTCAGTAACTCTTTCCTTGCCTGGTTCCCGGTCACACTGCTAGAAGCCAGACTGCCAGGAGAGGCTGGGGACAGAGTGCTGCAGGAGATCATAGCAGCATTCTTGCTAGGCTTTAAGCGTAGGGAAGATAAATTCCAAATGGGTGACTGGGAGATATGTGATCTGCTGATTCTCATAATCATTATACCAGATTGATTGTGCTGTGGAATCTCAGGCTGGAGGGGAGTATGTTATCAGGCATAAAGGTAAGGGGCTTAGGAAGGCCGGGCCCTTGCAGGAATGGAACACCGCCTGCATACCTTGCTGATTGTCCTTAAGATGCTCCCCAAGTGAATGACTGGAGATGGGCTGGTGTGGTTCTGGGGGTGAACAACAGAACCTTTGGACTTTGGCTTGCATGTCCCTGCAGCCATGAGTTCCTGCTATTGTGCATGCTTGAGATTCTTTACCCGAAAATAAATATGTGGCGATCCAAGGGACCTCACCTCAGTCCTTGAGGCTGATGGTCCCCTGTCCCATTGAATAATATAGATTGCGTTCTGTCTATTAATTCCGTCCGCCCCTTCGGCTGGCTGCCTAGCTGGTCTCGGCAGCAACAGAGCCCAATCAAAAGTGGCCCTTCACCTTGGTTTACTTACAGCCCCGTGAAGAGATCAAGAAACTTCTGACCAGAACGACCCAAGGTAGGAGAGAGAAATCCCCCCCGAATGAAAGTATAGGAGTGAGGGGTGCGGAGTACGAGGGAAGGGCCCTGGGCATCCGCGGTGCTTGACTCGAGGGCCTATCGCAGGAGAGGGAGCATGTGCGGTAGTAAAGAGCAGGGAATGTGGACCCAAATCGCTCAGGTTCAAATTCTGACCACAAGCACCGCCTTTAGTCAGTTCTTCATCTATCTCATAGGTTCACTGTGTATTGATACAAGTTAACCCAAGCACTTAGAGCAGTGCACGCTTGAACAGTAGCCTGTCGTATTCAAACAGGAGGGAGAGAGAATCGCTTTTACTTAAAAAAAAAAAAAAAAAAAAGTAAAAGGCCTGTAAGCTTTCGCGGAGCTGGCGAGAAAACCGCTTCTATCCCTCAAAGGCATATGAGAGAAGGGGGCGGGGCGGGGCGCGGGAAGCGGGTGAGGGCGTGCGCGCGGCCGAGGCCGAGGCCCCTTTGCGTGCGCGCGCCCGCGCCTCGGTCTTGCCGGAGGCGTGACCGTAAAGGAGCCCGGCCTGCCGTGAAAAGGCCGCAAACACGCGCGGGTTGGCTCTTGAGTCGGTGTTGTTCGTTGCTCCGCTGTTTGCTTTTCTTCCCACAGCAGTTGTGAAGCGAAAAGGCGTAGAGGGAAACAGTTTTAAAGATAATTCAGGAATAGTACTGACAAGGGAGCGGGTCGCTTCGACTCCGCAGTAGGCGTGATCAGTCGTCCCCGGGAGGTGCGGGCTGAAGCGGGGGCCGGGGGCATGCGGCCCGTGGACCCGGACGAGGCGGACGCCCCGGAGCAAGTGGAGGTGCTGGAGCCCGAGGAGGACTTCGAGCAGTTCCTGCTGCCCGTCATCCACGAGATGCGCGAGGACATCGCGGCGCTGAGCCGGCAGCGCGGCCGGGCGCCCCTGCGGAACCGCAGCAAGCTGTGGGAGATGGACAATATGCTCATCCAGATCAAGACGCAGGTGGAGGCCTCGGAGGAGAGCGCGCTGAACCACCTGCAGAGCGCGGGCGACGGCGGCGAGGGCCGGGCGGCCAGGCGGGGCGAGCGGGCCGAGGAGAAGGCCCGGGAGGTGGCGAAGATGGCCGAGATGCTGGTGGAGCTGGTGCGGCGGATAGAGCGGAGCGAGTCGTCGTGAGGAGCGGCGGCGGTGAGGCGGCGGGCGCCCCACGAGCGTGATCGAACGGCTTCCTGGGTGATAGTGACGTCTCAGGAGTGCAGCCCCGATCCTCCTGCGTCCAGACTTCGGCAGTGGGCGGAAAGTTGGGGTCGAGAGGAAAATGAACGCGTGCTTGTTTGGATGGGGGTTAGTAGATACTGTTTTTCATGGCCCCACCTGTCCCCACTCGTAGTTAGAGAAAACTTAAAATAACTTGGGGTTTGTTTTTGTGAAACGTGAAAGTCAATTGAACAAGACGGTTGCGGGAGGTAGACCTGTCTAGGCACTGCGGAGGATGGGGAAACCAAAGAAAACCGAGGCCATAGAGCAAAATAGGGGAGGGTGAGAACACAGGGAAAGGGAACAGAAAAGTGTGAAGCTCTGGGCCTTTTCTAGTAATTTCCAGGTTTTTCTTGAACGCAGGTGTGTCAGGACCCTGTCTGAAGGAAGTGGCCTTCTTGTGGGCGGTTAACTTTTTCTTTTAAACATCAGGACGCGGCAGTCTTGGGACTCAATGTCTTGATGGTAAATTTCTTGCACTTGTGCTTTAGGTTCACAGCTGGTGGCCTCTGCTCAACTGGTGAGGATGGGCTGACCCCTCCAGGAAACGGAAGCAGCTCTCGTTTTCTCTACTCTGTTTGTATGTTTTTTATCCCCACCTAACAGTCTGCCTTAAGGTCAGTGTGTGGTGACCTTGATAGGGGTTTAGATTGTTAAATGTATTTGGTTCCTGAAAAATGACTTTTGTTTGAGAAATACTCTCGTAAGGGAAATGGGCCTTCATCAAAGGTTGTTTCAGTGGCCACATTTGTTCTTGTTACTCTGCTGGGTTTTTGAAATGTTGGGCATGGTCTTCATTTCGCAGTTACCCCGGGACCTGGTTGTTTTCTGGAAGTGTGAGGCACGTGAAGCCTTGGGGTTGGAATCCTCCAGCGTCAGAGGTGCAGTGGAAGGCACTGCTTGGATGTGGCTGGGGGAGAGTGTGGGAACAAGACCGCCTTGCATAAGACTGCGAAGAACTAGCAGACAGCTGCACAGGGAAGATGGTCGTGCATCCATTTGGAACTTGAGTCATCTGTGACACACAGGAGGAGAGTTATGTTTTGTTGCCTATATTGTCTGCTGTTCATTTTGCAATCTGTCAGGTGAGTTTTTTAGACAACCTAGCGGATCCTAAATGACAGAGAAGTTTAAATGGAGAGTGGCGGAGTGTGCTTTACTCTTGTCATCCCCTCATGCATACAGGGCTTCAGAGCATCGCATCAGGGAGACGATCTGCAAAGAGCCGTGAGAGGCCGGGGAAGGAAGGGGCATCATCAGGCCGCGTCAAGTGCCCTCTCCTTCACTGGGGTGGCAGACCCGACAGGGACTTGAGACGAAAGTCAGACGTGTTCTCAGTATTCATTTGCTTTGAAAAACAAAGACCTAAAAAACCTTTGTTAAAATAAATTTTTTGTTCGAATGACCAAAGCCCCTGTGTGTGTTAATAAAAGAATCATGAGTAAATTTCTCTTAAAATGTCTGTCCTTCCTTGGGTGTCGCCATCACCAGGTGGGAATGAGCTGCTGTAGTTTGAGGCTCTGTGCAAGCCTTGAACTGCGAGGGAGAGCTACCTATGGAAGGTGCTCTGGGGACAAGATGCCAGAACGCCCCCGTCTTACCAGAAACAAACGTCAGCCCGTCCTCTGGGCTAAGCCCCTGCCTGACGGCAGCTGAAGTATGTTTAGTCACTCTGGGGGTATAGTGAGCTTCATATGCGGTCCAAGGCACTAGGGACATACGGGTGAGACATGGATTGGGAAGAGGTGGGACAGAAATGGAAAGAAGCCACCGCAGCACTTGAGCTTGAGTGTCTTGTGGGAGCGTTGTTTTGTGGGAGACTCCCCCCAGCACTGCAGGGGGAGTCTGGGAAAGCTGGTCAGAGCAAATGATTTGGCTTGCCCTTGAAAGCTGGGCACAACTGGAAGTAGGAACGAGCAAAGAGCTCAGAGGCTCAGGGACAACTGGAGCAGAAGCCTGCTGAGCTCCAGCACTGGGGAGACGGCCAGGGCGCTGGACTGCAGAGTGCGGAGGCGCTGGAAGAGGGAGGAGATCTTCACAAGGAGCTCGCTCCTCTTTGTAAGCCTCTCTTCCGGGAGGTTCTTCACCCCGAGTGTCCTTACTGAGCGCTAATGGAGACTCAAAGCCACAGCACGGGCCTGGGGCCATCTCCAGAACTGCTCGGTGTAGTTGGACAAGAACAAACACGAGTTTGTAATGACAAGTGGAGATACATATTTTGGATTAATGTGTAAAATAGGCATTTTTATAATAAAGTCTCCTGGCGCAAAGAAAAGTCGTGTTTACAGAGGCTGTTTCTGGCTGTGCTTTGGACTCTAGCATCCTTGTTCATGCGCCTGCCTTTCTGGGCTCTTCAGTGGAAACAGAGACATGCTGAGCCACGGAGACTCTGATGCGCTGGGGAATGGCAGGGACCCATTTGTAGCTGGGGAACGTTACTCATACTGCGTGCCGTGTGTGGATTGGTGGGAGCTCGAGTGAAGGCGAGAAGATGGCGCTGCAGAAGTACCGAGGGGGACCGAGTGCCTGAGCTGGAGCCGAGGGGTGGGGAGGGCCAGCTAGGCTTAGGGTCCTGGGGTCAGGGCGTGGTATCTTTCTCTATCAGTCAGCCAGACTAAGTTAAACTACTGTGAGGAGTTCACCCCAGAGTCTTAGTGGCTTAAGACCGCCAGGTTTACATCTCCTTCGTGTTTATGTACACTGCAGGTTAGTTGCTCCATGTTCTTGTAATTCCAGGGCCTGGCTAGAGCATCCCCTCTTTGGGATATTATGAATCTTGATTCAAGAAACTGTTCATTATAAACTACTTCACTGACTTAGAAACATGGTTTTGGGGTGAAGAAGCTGAATACACACACATATGCACACATATCTATACTTTACTTGCTATACACATATGGTGTGTATATAGTATATACATGTATTTTTCCCCTTGATTAGCTGACCAGAGATTATATTCATCCATGGGGTTGCATTTCATTTCGTCAGTATCCCAGGGCTGGATTCTAAGCCTCCTTCACATTCGGAGTCTTAAGAGTCTTGTGAACCGGTTTTGGTCCTCGGCGTTACTCAGAGCATTGTCTTAACCGGTGCTTGTGACGAAAGTCTAATTTAGAGGCACTCAGGAGTTTGTATTTCCTATTCATTTGAACTCATGCATTTCCCCTAATTGAATTACCTACCAGTGGAATTTATGCAGCCTCGCAGTTAGCTAGAAGGTTTGGATTGGCTTCTCTCAGTAGCTCAGAAAGTCATTAGTCTGTCATGGATGAGCCAGTCGTGCCCAGACGCCTCTTGCTGTGAAATCTGAAATTTTGTGTTCTCTTCCAAAAGATCTCAGAAATTCTATGACCTTCACTTGCATTGGCTGGCTTGTGATGCCTGCGTCTTCAATAATGTTTTGTTTCAGTACTTCTCACGGAGTTTTGTTTTTTCTGAAAGCATTTGAAGGCCAGGTATTTACGTGGCTCACCACGCTACTTTTCTTTCTCTCCTGTATATCCAGTCCCTTTCAGCAAGTACGCGTTCTTTGTAGGAAGCCTCACCCACACTGATGCACAAGCTCGTTGAAGCATTACGCATGTATGAGGACCTAGTTAAGCTCGGGATATTCTAGAAAGGCTGGCTGTGAGTTAGATGCTGCCCGGGCCCCTGGGGGTCCATGAAAAAGCAGGCAGGAAGGCTGTGGGGAGAAGACAGAGGGCAGTGGGGAAGGGGTGTGGCTGGGTGTGTGGGAAGAGCCTGGAGGGCCCCATTAGGGGCATTGGAGGTCACTTGGGTGTGTGGGGCACGGCCACATGGACGCACCAACAAGAGAACAAAGAACCTGGGGGCAGCAAGTAAAGAAATCAGCTGCAGCTTCAGCCTCTCCCGAGCTGTAGGCACTGCCAGCCCAGCTGGGGAGAGGCGAGCTGAAGCCTGCTCAAACTTTATGTCACCAGCGAGGTCTTCCTCTACTGCTCTGTGGTTCCATGGGGTGTCAGAGCCCAACTGGGGAGAGGAGAGCATCCACACGGGGACAACTCGGTGCAACTTGTCAGAGCCTGAGCAGCATGGTGAGGGCATCCAGAGGAGGCCAGTCCTGCGAGGTGACAGCCTGAGAGGCGAGGAGAGTGCACAGGCACGGGGCAGACTGGCATAGGGAGTCACAGCATGAGCAGGGAAAAAGGTTTCCATGCAGGAGAGGGGCTGTCGGCAGAGGAAGAGAAATATGAAGAGGAAGAGCACTAGAACGAACCAGCACACCATGGTATTGGTTTGAAATTGGAGGTATCTGTGCAAACTTGTGATTTTGTGTGTGTGTGTGACCATAGGTATAGATCTCTACATGAATTTATGTATGTACTTACAGATCTTCCCTAGTTCTGTCCATTGGGAGGGGCTAGAAGCAGTGACACCCCAATAGTAATGAGCACACCTAGTTCTCAGATCTTGGCTTCTAAATACCCTTTTCCACTAGAAGGAACTAGAAGTGCTTGGAGAAACAGTTAATTCCAGAGCTGGGGCAAGGAAAGTACAAGATGTATCGAGATGCCCATGCCTGGGATTGAGGGGTCCTAGGTCATATGACAGTACTCTAGCTGCAAAAGCATCTAGTATTTTCAACTTAAACAGGGGTTGATAGTCTTGCCACCCATCCAGATGCATAAGTGATGAATTCCCCAAACAAAAAAGGGATACAGATGTTGAATGGCTAAAACGAATGACAGGTATCCATCACTTGTGGTCATGGAGGCAGATACTGACTAAATATGGCTTAAACAATATGGCTTTGTATCTCCCATAATTCTAGAGGCACGTGGATCTGAGTCATTTCAGCAGCCAGGGATTTGAAATACCATTCACATAGGCTATGATGTAAGCAGCACTCCCTGGAGGTGTGCAGTGGGGCAACCCTGCCAGCCACTCAGTGAGGTCAAAGGTCTTCTATGATCCTCTTCACTTTGTCCTCCTTATTGCACAATGGCTGCTGCAGCTCCAGGCATCACATCCTCACACAACAATGTCTAAGTCCTGAAAGGAGATGGGGAGGGTGGGTTTCCACAGCTAGGTGTCTTCTTTTTCAATCAGCGAGGAAAGTCCTTCCTAGCTAAGGTCATCATATACTTACATCATTTACAGTTGTACAGTTTATGCACTGATAGCTCCGGGGGATACCATTCATGTTAAAGTCATTGTGCCTCGATAAAGTTCTCAGGACAGTTTTCCTGCAGATGCCACTACTGGGTCTTGAGGAACAGCATCTCTTCCTAATTTGCAGGAATGTACCCTGAGGGTTGGCTTTGGCCTTTGCTGGGAGCCGTGGCTACATCATTTGATTGGCTGTTTGACAGGGTCCAGTCGATTAACGCCGAGGGGTGCAGGGTCGCCCCTTGGTGAAGAATAACCGGCCAGCCCCTCACACAGTTCTGAAATCTGTGCTGCTTCTAATTGCCCTTCATTCCTTTTCCTTTCTTAACCTCCAGTTTTCACTCCTTTGGGTGGCTGCTTGGGAGGCACTACCTCCCAGGAAAATTAGATATGGTAAGAGAATGTGACCACCTGCAGGTAACTTTCAAGATATTTTTCAGTTAATTAACGGAGGAGCACACAGTCCCATTTGAGACAAGCAGAAAGGAATCCTGCCCAGATAAGATGTCGAATTAGGTTTATGGCCTCCGTCTGGTTAATGTTTCCTTCTCCCTCCAGTTCTTTGTCTAAATATATATATGCATCGTCCTTCTAAGTTTGCTGGTTAATTGGATGATCAAGAAGTATCTATATATTATTCTTGACCTTCTGCTTTCTGTTAAAATGTTATAGAAGTTTTCTCCTAAAAGCCATAAATAATAAATAATTGATGAGTAGAAGGGCCGAGGGGTGCAGGGATGCCCCTCGGTGAAGAATGGCTGGCCGACACCCTTCATATTTTCTGAATTATATGCATGCTTTCTAGCAAGTTTGTCTATACTTATTTCTGTTTTTCATTCTTGAAGATATATACTTTAGCTTAGCTTTTCAGCCCTTTACTTTACTAACAAAATGATACTTTCTCCGGCAGTGTGCTTAAGGGACTGTTAGCTCTACAATCTAAAAGACAAAGGAATGCTTCCACCCCCTAAAGGGCGCGAAAAGGTAAAGATGTTTAACTGCCCGCTGAGAATGCAGATAGCCCTGGGGATAAGACACCCTGGAGTCGCCTTTTGTTCCCATTAACCGTCTACACTAATGGCGTAAATGATTGAGGGAGGCAGGGATGGCTTCACCAGGATGCAACCAGACGGACTGCTGTCCTGTCCGGAGGCCTGGACCTTCTCTCTTTGATTTAACTTTACCATGAATCACAGCAGACGCCTAGGTACCTATCTCCTTTAGCTTAGAGACAACAAACACTAGTTAATTGCGGAGAAGACGATCATTAACCTTATGCTCTATAGAATGGAATGCTAATAAATATTCTTGTGCTCGTTCTTTACTTCCTTATCTCTCTGAGAATATTTGTAGAACTGTTTCTGTACTAATCCTGAAAAATATATAAACGATACTTGTGCACAGTAAAGTCGGACTTGCTAACACCAACCCAAGTCTCACGTCCCCTTTATTTTCCCCTCATTGTGCCGACGCCGTCCATCCCTCAGGAATCTGGACTCCGCCGGGGCGGGACCCCGGCAGGCCTTGTTCCCAGAAGCCACCAGCAGATCTCCTCAGAAGTCCCAGTGGCAAAGGGAGCAAGGATCAGGCGAGGAGCCCACATTCCCTGAGTCCGTTTCTGCTGCATGCCTGAACAAAACCAGGGCTCCGTGACCAGGGAGGAAGAAGAAGATGGCAGCTGGAGGGGTGGCCACGGTGTCTGCCCCAGTAACAACATGGAAACCAGGAGGCGCGGTCAGAGGGCAGGGTGCTCAAAGGAGGGGTTCAGAGACGGAGGAGCCCCGGTGTGATGACAAGATCTCCTGGTGGCCAAGGTGAGGAGAGCAGCCATTGGAGACAAGGCAGTCGGGGATGGGGAGGCCCTGGTGTGGACTAGGTCATCCTATGAGCACCCAGCACGATGGAAGGACTTGGGATGGGGAGGAAGGAGACAGGTGTCAGAGTCCGATGAGGTGGGAGGGGCGTGTAGCTGGGCAACAGGCGCTTCCGAGGGGCGGGGCTTTGGCCAGAGGAAGAGCAAAGGGCCCTGGAGAGAACATGGACCAAAGCACGTGCGGTGTGGGGAGAGAGGTGGCTTCCCTTGACAGGCCTGCGGGAGAAGTGGGCACTGTCCTCGGGGGACAGGCAAGGAGCAGTGTGGGCCGAGGGCAGGGCACGTGCGGACAGCGGCTCGCCAATCCCTTGCCAAACCAGAGGCAGGTTTGGGGCCTGCGGGCAGGGCAGAGCGCTGTGTCTGAGCGGGGAAGGAGCGGCGTTCCGGGAAGCCGTGGTAGAGAGCAGCTCTTTAGGCCCCTGCTGCTCGGTACACTGAGAGGAGAGTGCAGGTGACAGGCCAGAGAACTCACTCCTGCCTTTAGGCAGAGCCTAGTGGACAAGGCTCGTGACTTGCTGTGCTCAGCCAGGAGTCAGCCAGGCCCTGACGTTCTGGAGGAGGTGCTGACGTTCTGGAGGAGGTGCAAATGCACCATCCTTGCTCAAGGACAGAGCCTAGGCAGGGAGCAATTCTGCAAATCAGCAGCAGGGGTGCGGGCCACAGCCTGAGGGCTGGGACAGCCACCGGCTCCAGGGTTGCTTCTCCTGCTGGCAACAGTCACAAACAAGACTGCTGGGTTCATCTGGGAAACGGCCGCCACTTGTTTCCCCAAGCATGATTTGGAGAAATACTTGACTTGGGTTAAATATTTCACTTTTTAAAAACATTCTGGAAGCAACCCAAGTGTTCCTTGATGGATGAATGGATAAGCAGAACATGGTGTGTCCATACAATGGGATATTCTTCAGCTTTAAGAAGGGAGGGGATTCTGACACATGCTGCAACACGGGTGGAGCGTAGAGACATTGTACTGAGCGACAGAAGCCAGTCTCGGTAGCCACATTCATAGAGAAGGTAGAGTGGTGGTCACCAGGTGCTGGGGAGATGTCGAATGGATGTGGGGCTTCATTTTCGCCAGATGGAAAGGTTTTGGAGACTGGTTGAACAGCAGTGTGAATATATTTAATACCAGCACTGTACACTTAGACATGGTTAACATGGTAAATTTTATGTTATGTGTTTTTACCACAGTAAAAAAAAAAATTCTCCTTTGACCCAGCAATCCTAGGTTAAAAATGGCATCTACTTTTGGAAAATTATCTGATCTTAAGGCAAAGCTTTGGGCATGAAACTATTAATTGTAGCATACTTTTTAAAAACAAAAATAGGAAGGCCTGCATTGTTCACAACGAGCAAATGTTGGCGCCCTCGCGCCCGTGGGCTCCGTGCAGCCGTTGAAACCTGCTGCTTGGACAGCGGTCAGGCCAACGGGGGGAGACCGCCCTCCGCAAGTGGGAGCAAGGAGACCCGACATCCAGACATCCAGACAGACGGAGGGGCTGCCGGCCTCTACACTTGATTTTACCCTGTTTTCTTCTTGGAACAAGAGGTGTGGCATTGCAGAAATAATGAAGGTATAAAAGGCTACTCCAGAGAGAAAAAATGCCGGTTGGACGTGGCTTTTGCTTCACAAGGATCTGAAACCAGGTGCCCCCCAGGGAGCTGAACTCAAGCGGCGACCATGCCGGGACCTCTGCATCCTCCTCAGGGGCCCCTGAACGGAAATGGGCTGACAAGACCGCAGGAGGCTGGGCTCTTGGAGCAGGGATCTGCTCTCCAAAACAGAAATAACCTCCCCGTTGGGGGAAGGCGGGGAGCCGTGATGAGGTGGAAAGAGTTCCAGGGCGACCGTGCACTTGCCAGAAAAGGAACCTTCTCCAAAGCAGGGTATTTCATGGACGCCATGCTGTGGGATGACAATAGAAAGACTGACTGATGGTGGGCCCCGTTGTCTCCATGAGGAGGGGCTGGGTATTGGAAGGACCAAGGACGCTTGAAGGAAGGGGCGCGCTGCTCTTCTGCTGCTCCTGTGGTCTGGGTTCTTGGTGGGAAAGCACAGAAACCTGCCCTGGGGGTGATTCCGAAAAGACTTCTCTGCTTTGAGATAGTGAGCAGTACAGAAGCGCCGAGAGCCCTGGAGGGCTGGGTTCAGGGCTGCGTGCCTGGACACTCTCCCACGGCCATGCTGCACAGGCCTGGAGAGTTCTCCCGGTGCCCCTCTTTGCGTCGATTGCCGGACGCCACGGCTGGGGGGGTCTGGGGAACCCAGGAGGTTCGCAGCCCAGCTGCGAGCGAGGCCGGGAGCGAGGGCTCTGCATTCGCAGCGCCTCTATAGGCCCTGCTTCCTGCCACGAATAAGCTGGGCAATCTGTCATTCACAGGATGGTGACTAACTTGTAAAGTAGCAAGAAAAAGAAAAGATGCTTCCCACTCTGGTCACACTCTCAGCTCCCCCAAGTCACGTTAACTTGACTTTTCACGCTTTGCTTCAAAGTGTGTATCTGCTCCTGTCTAACCTAACGCCACTCTCCCTAAAACCCTGTGCCATCCCTTCCCCAGCGAGGGAGAAACCCAGCCTCGTATCAGCGTCTCACCACCAAGTGCAGGACCCCCAGCCATGCCCATTTCTGCTCGGTGGAAGTGTCTTCAGACAGGGGAAGGGGCTTCGACTGCTGGGAATTCAAACAGTGATAGGCGACCCCAAACCAGGCGGATTACTGGCCTGACACCCACGACTCACTGGGAGTCGCTTTGGCTGCTTCCTAAAGACGGTTTCATAAACCTGTAAACACTGGTGGGTGGGCAGTTGTTCACTGGCCATTCCCGTCCTCACTTGTAATTCGTTTCTTCTCTAAGTCTCTTACTGTGTTTTCTGATCTTTGTGGCAAAAAAGGAAAGTATTGTACCATTAAGAAGATGCTACTTGAAAAAACATGTTTGGAGAGGTGGAGGAGCCAGGGTTTCCTGAGTGGCTACGTGCCTGACTGACTGGATGAATGGACGGATGGACGGATGCAGGTCCCACTAGGCTCCCTTGGGTCCAGGACAGGGTGGCACTCACCTTGTGCTGACAATAAACAAAAGCAGGGACTGTGCCTCAGCCATCGGGCTAGCGCAGGGTGGACACTCGGAACATGGCCTGTGAGTAGATTCTTACCAGCAGACTGGTGTCGTTTCCACCTCCATCTCTCCACTGGCAGGCAGTGAGCATTAACTGACAAATTAGTGAATTGTTTCGTGTGGGTGGGTGTGGGGTACAGAGGTTTTAAGAAATAATAATCAGTTTCTCTGAGACCAGGGTCATTTCACAAGCATTTTATTAATCAGAGGGCCATCAGCCGGCTCCGCCCAGGGAAACGACTGCCAACAAGAGCTTTCTGGACGCCAGGGGCCCACCCGGCCCCTGCAGGCACCTGGGGCTGCGGGGCCTCACTTGGTGCCCGCCTGCTGGAAGTACTTGTGGCAGGTAGACGTGAGCGCGGCCACAAACACGATGAACTCGCTGAAGTCCACCTCGGCGTCTCCGTTGGCGTCCAGGTCCTTGAGCAGTTTGTCCACGGCACCCTTGTTCCTTCCGGTCTAGGAGAAACAGAGGCGCAGGGTCAGCGACCGGGGTGCCTGCATGGGGCCTTGGCCCAGCCAGGAGAGGGAGGGAGCCGAGTGGGTGCCGCCCTTGCCTCCCGCGCCCGCACAGGCGGCGGCCCTGGAAAGAGGCTCGGGCTCCAAGCAGTTGGGAGCCGCCCTAATGCGTGTGACGGGACGCCAACGAACTGAGGGCCCGTCTAGGCCGCCTCTGAACTGCGGGATGCTGTGTGGGAGCGGGTGCTGGTTTTACGTGTAAGTTTCGAAGGGGATTGTCTTTGGATCATCGTATCATTGCTTTAAAGTGACGATGATTCCCGGAAACGCACGCACTCGCTGCTCTGTCCCGGGTGCGCTGCTGGCTCCAAAGCTCTTCGCGTTACGTTTGTGGAACGCCGGTCTCATGTCTCATGCTGCCCCGGGCCAGCTGCTTTACACACACCTGCAGGCCTCGCGCCCACCAGGCCAGGAGATGCACCGCCCTGGGTGCGGATGGAGGAAATAAGGCCCAGAGGGCCCGAGAGACGGGCCTGAGACACCTGGGAGAAGGGGACTCGTAGGGGAGACCAGGCCTGGAGGGACAGAGTCCCCACTCTCCCCTCTGCTCGGGCACCCGGCTCGGGACCCCGGGGCCCCAGGTCTTCTTTGAGAGGGCCGGTGGGGGTCTCTGAGAGCCTGAGCCCACTGTGTGTCAGACGAGAGCACCGTCCTCAGAAGGGACCAAGTGCCACCACCGTGCACATCCGAGAAGCAGCAGCAGGGGCGCCGGCGGCGCAGCCCGGGAACCGACATTCAGTGGTAAACGAGCAGCAGTGTGTCCCGCGGCAGAACACCTTGCAGCTGCCAAAAGTGAGCTTGAGGAGGCTTGTAGCCCGTCCGCCGCCCAGCGTTTAGGAATCTCTGAGTGTGCCTGGCACGGGGCTGGGGACACTGCTGAGCGAGTCCTTCTCCAGCTTGGCTGGGCTGCAGCATCTGCTGGAGGGCCCAGCCGCTACTTCCACCAAGTTCCCCGAGATTCTGACCTCACCCGTTTGAGAACCCCTGGCTTAGCCACGGGTTCTCCAAGTGTGTTCCGAGGACCCCCTGCATGAGGGGGAGTGTTCAATGAGCAACGAAGTTTCAGAATGTCTGCTGTAATAGTAAGTTCACAGAGAAACTAAATTGCATGTCAGCTCGCCCTTCATTCACATCCGCCTTGCCCTGGGGAGAAGGCTGAGCGGCAGAGGGAGGGGGGAGTCTGTGTTGGGGGGTTTCTTCCCTCCACGTTTCTGTATTTTTACATTTTCTACTGCAAACATATATTTATAATAGAGAACAAATGAACTTTATTTTTAAAAATATATCTTCATTGCATTCATATCTAGAAAAAGATAAATATACTGAAGTGCTCAGTATCCGTGAAGTGATACTTCGGGCTGAAAATGTCAGGCTTCCATACTCAAGGATCAGTACCAGCCCGGACCCCTTAGGGACAGGCAGGCAGGCAGGCAAGCAGGCAGGCAGAGTTTGGTGGGGCCGGGGCGGGGGCGGGGTGAGAGGAGGGGAGAAGAAGAGGAGGAGGGAAGTGAGGAAAGGGAAGTGAGGAACGTGGGGGAGGTGGAGGAGGGCAGGCCTCTGCTTACAGGTCCCTGGGGAGACTCCGTTGTGAGCCTCCAGGCCCAACAGCTCTAGGCAGACAGATGCCAGGACGGGACCTCCTCCCGTCCCTATTCTGGTCAGTCCCACTAAGGCCAGGTAACGCGGGACGACCTGGGGATCAGGGGAAGGAAGGAGGCAAGCAGGAAGTGGAGCCGGGATGTTTGTGGCCTGGAGCCTTAGAGAGGGACAGTTCCCAGGGACCAGCAAACCTGGCCTCAGAGACGGCCCTGGATTGGGTCCCTGTGCCCCATCCCCCGCCACTCAGGTTCTAACCCCACTCTCCCCGTGGGCCCCCGCAGAGAATCTGGGTCACAGGGAAATTGGGGCTCCAGGTCCATGCTTCAAGGTTGACCTGGCCACATCCTTTCCCTGCTCAGAGGCCCCAGGGTCCCCAGCCCCTGGGG
Source organism: Equus quagga (assembly GCF_021613505.1). Lineage (NCBI taxonomy): Eukaryota > Metazoa > Chordata > Mammalia > Perissodactyla > Equidae > Equus > Equus quagga. The sequence continues at coordinate 150,606,686 of NC_060269.1, read as the reverse complement.
CAGCAGATCCACTCCTAGCCTCAGCCCGCCTGCTCTACCCCTGAGGCCACTCTTCAGAGCATCTGGGTGTTGACCCTTTCCGTCCCTTCTGCCTTCCACACCCTCCTTTTTTCTCCCCCCATGCTCCCTGACCCTCTGCATGTTCCCCCATCAAGCCCACCCTATCCCCCATCCCGTTCCCCAGGGCCCTGTGCCCGTGGGCCCTCACCTGCAGGAAGCCCGGGAGCTCCTTCTCCATGAGCGTCTTCAGCTCCCCCTTGGTCAGGCTCTGCTTGCTGCCCTCGGCACCCGAGTACCGGGCAAAGACGTCGATGATCATGCTCATGGCTGTCTCCAGTTCCGTCATGGTGCTGGATTTGGACCCACCTTCCTCCTGGGGGCTGGCGTGGACCCACCTTCCTGCTGGGGGCTGGCGTGGCTGAGGAAATGTCCCACGGGAGGCGTTTTGGCCTTTATAAGGCCCAGCCTCATATTGACACAGAGGGTGGGACAAACACAGCTGGACTGTTCGAGAAACCCCACCCCTCCCCAGTCTGTGTTGCCCAGTTCCGATGAAAGGCATTGTTGCAACTTCCTGGAACCTTCCCCCAGCCAGGCTGGGGTACAGGATACTTGGGTGAACCCACGCTCTACTGTGCTTCCCCATGTCTTGGGGTCATCACTGAATTACAATGGTGTCCCCCATTGTGGCGGACAAGTCGGGTCTCTGGGGTAAGTGGGTGCCTGGTGAGTGTTTGTTGAGTGAGTAATGAATGAGTGGACCTGTCCCCTCCCGTCATCTGGCCCTTGTTCGTGTGGATATCAGATGGGCCTCTGGCACTCAGTGGGTGGACGTGAGAAAATGCCATTTGAGTGAATGAGTGTTGGAATGAGCAGCTGAGCTAGTGTGGTTCAGCACCCAGCTTATACCTCTGCCCGGGCCCGGCTCCCCAGCCCCGCCGCAGTTACGGGCGTTAGACAACGCCAAGGCTCCTCTGGGGGGCCGCGTGTGTCAGGATCGCTCTGAGCCTGGGGTCTAAGTCAAGTTCGTACCCCTTTCCCTCTCTCCTCTCCCCCAAGTGGTGGGCACGTGGAGGTGGAGTGTTTGTCGCTGGGAGGGCCTGCAGGGCCCTGGCTGCCCAGTGTGGATGCCGAGGGAGAGCCAGGCCTGAACCCTGAGGTCAGGGTGGGCGGAGATGAAATCAAGCCACGTACATAGGGCGCTCAGCACCAGCCCGGCACAGAACAGGGGCAGCCGCTCTTACAAGAGCCAACTGTCCTTTGGACACATTGCCTTTCTCCAGGTTTCCTGCAGGGGAGGCTCAGTGTGGCCCCGCTGGTGGCCATTTGGGGAGCAGGAAAAGGTCAGCTCCACTTGCTTGGGTGCTGGGCAGTTTCATTTTAGGATAAGATTCCATGATTCACGTCCCCACGGAGCCCCCCAAGGGACTCCATTAATAGGGACCTCATCAGCACAACAAAAGGAGAGCTCACCTTGGCAGGCTGAAGTGCTGCTGAGGTGTCAGGCACTTGAAGCCTTCACAGCTGTGGGAGGAGGACCTCGACATCAGGTGGGAGCCGCTCCCCAGCCCCTGAAGTCTCCCACCAGGCCAGGGCTGCCCCTGCTGGAGTGTCTCACTCGCAAGCCCTACAAGAATGGGTGCCGGCCCCTTGGGTCCTCCTCAGGGGCTGGGGCCTCATTGCCGAGAAAGGGTTCTAGACGATTTCTTGTGTCAGAGCCCCCGTTAGAGAAAAAATATTCTGACACTTGTTAAAACGAAAGGAACACAATTCAGGACTGTTGCAGCAGGAGTCATGACCTTCGAAATAGGGGCGGGAGACGAGGCTCAGCTCCGAATATGACAGGGACAGCGGGGCATTTATAGCCAAGGAGCAGAGTGAGGGAGTCAGTGGATGGGGAATTACTAAGAGGAGACCTCAAGGGTTGGGGGACTCTTGCTAAAGGCAGGCCCAGGACTTACACATCAAACGTGGAGGATGAGCAACCTGGTCAGCTACGGGGGGGGGGGGGGGGAGGCGGGCAGTGGGGAGGTGACTTAGCAATTCTCACTTCCTTCTCCCTTGGCTGGGTTAGGCAGGCTGCAGACGGCCCAGGGCTGGAGGATGAGGCTGAATCGTAAAGAGGGCTGGGGGAGCCTGACTGCGGTTTGGTCAAGGGCAGTCCGTCAGACCCGGAGGACAGCTTCCGGGCCCTCTGGGTGAAGACCGGGACAGAGAAGGGCCAGGCCTGGGGCTGCCTTCATCGTGGCAGCTGCTTCGCCTGGGCCTGGCAGGGTGGCTGGCGTGCGCAGGGGAGGTGCTGCTGAGAGGGCCTCTGGACGCCCGGGGCGGCCCAGGGGACGGGCAACGCCTGCAGGGACCTGACTCACGGCAGGCATGCTCACAACCTACTCCCACCTCTTTGCTAAAAAAAGGATGCATTTTTCCAGAAAGTTTTCCTATGAATGTGTGTTTTCTCCAAAGTTTCGTTTTCAGACTTGTTGCAAAAGTCAAAGCAGGCCCTTTCAAAGACCTCGTTAGGTGGACATCTTTGTAGGGATTAAAAAAAAAAGGTGCCCTTTTCACCATTGTTAGCCTGACAACTGGAAACCAAGGCCGGCTGAAGATCACTAAGCGCCTGGCCTGCATCATCAGACAGCCTCTCTGTGGGCAGACAGCGATTTCCTAGACCAGGCCTTAACTCTTGTAGAAATTTAGCAAAAAGTCCACTTATCTGGAAAGCTATTTTCTTCCCAGAAGGAGATTATGAATTGCATGATGCAAAAAACGCTCTTTTCTGTCCCTGACCAGGTTGGGGTCATTTTTCTTCCCACCCTCAGACCTGGGCACCCCAGGGTCGCTGGGGCTAGGGACCCCTTTATAGCAGGGGGATTCTGGGGCTCCCAGGGTGATTGTCCAGCAGTCAGTGTTACCACACAGGGCAGAGGGCTGCGGTCAGGAGGGACGGAGGACATGGAGGCCTCGGTTCCCATCCAGGGCTGTGCATCTTAGGAGGGCCTCCGGCCTTCCCCTGCAAGCTCCTGCTCCGTCACCCACAGACATCTGGGTGTGGGCCCCCCTTACATCAGAGGGAAGGTGAAGAACTCTAAGGACAAGTGTCCTGTGCATTAAACAGGTAAAGAGAAAAGGCAAAGAGGCCCGGGAATCACCCCCCAGGAGGCCCTGCCCACTGGACAAAAGGCCACCGCCCCACCAGAAGCCCACGCGCTGCTCTACTTTGGCCAAGGGGGATGGGGGGAAATGTCTCTTGGGGGTCCAGGCCTGCAGGGGGTTGGGAGGTTTCTGGAGAGGCACAGTGTGCGGTGGGGCAGGCAGGGCATGGCCTGCCCTGGGAACAGCTCTCTCCTCTCCAGTCTGCGTGGGAGGAGGCGTTCTGAGAAGGTCTGTGCTCAGCAAGCACAGAGAAGGCCCCTCGTGTGTGGCCCCCCGCAACAGAGAGCCCAGCAAGCACAGGCCCCAAACCACAGTGTGCTACAAGTTCCTGTGAGTCACCCAGGCCCCTGCGCTGGGCTGGGGGGTGCACCATGGGAGAGACTTTAGCCCTGACCTCTGGGGGCCAGCCAGAGACAGGCGGCAAGGGGAGGTGACAGGGAGGGGAGAGGCAGAGTGGCAAGGAGACCCCGGGCCAGAACAGCCTTGAAAGCTGAAGCCGAGTCTGGAGAGGTAGGTGGGCTTGTAGGAGACGGCGCTGCAGGCCAGGGGGCAGCGAGGGGGCAGAGGCAGGAGGACCTGACATCTGGGGAAATGGGAAGTGGGGTGGGCTAGAGAGGGGAGAAGGGCGGGGACCAGGAGAGGCCCTGAAGGCTGGCCTCCTGGGGCCTTTCTCCTAGGCCTGGGCCTCGCAGGCCTGGCTGCCCAGCCCAGCCCCTGGGCTCCTCAAATGCCAGCTGTCCGGGCCCACCCACCCAGAGCTGCCAATTCCCTGAGCTGGGCTGGCCCGAAGCTTCCCGGGCGACCCTGCCGTGCAGCCCAGTGGTCCGGAGGGTTTCGGCTGGGAAGAGACATGGTTGGATTCGCCTTCTGAGGTCGACTCGGCAGCTGGTGTGAGACATGGATGAGGATGGTGAGGCTGGAGGCAGCGAGCCAGCAAGGAGACTGCAGGGTAAGGAGCCCTCTGGCCACACGACTTCAGGGCTCCTGCAGCCACCTAAGGACATCTGGGAGTTGGTGGAGGCCTCGCCAGGGAGCAGAAAAGAGAAGGAAGAGGAGGGGGCCTCACCATCCGATGTAACCTCCATTCCTTGCAGAAGGGGAAATTGAGGCTCGGAGTAAGGACGTGGGTGAACAAGCCCAGGCTCGCTGACTCCACGCTCGCTGCACAAACAGCTCCGGGATCAAACTGGTTTTGTCCTTGATAATGCCTCAGACAAATATTTGATGAGGGAGGAGGTTGAGAGCTGAGGAAATTAGTTTCTCAGGGACCAGCTGGATGTCAGAGGGCAGGTGCCACAGAGCTGTGAGGGCAGGGTTGTCGTCTCACCCTGGGCACACAGCTCTGGGGGATGGGGGCAGTGAGCCCTGGACCCAGCAGTGGCCACTCGCAAACCACTTTCTCCAGGCTAGAAGGCTTAATGGCTCCATCTCCAGTCTCCCCGGCAGCTAGGGGCGCCCACACACCACAGTTCTGGTCAAATGATGCTTCTTTGGGGCTACGGGAGGCTGGCCTTGCTGAATACAAAGAGGCCGTTAGCCCTTCTGCTTCTTCCTTCCAGAACCCTGGAAACGATGTCCAGAGAAGCAGCGGCTATGTTGCAACCGTGTGGCTGTGGCCGTAATGGATTGTTGCTTGTGACTGAGAGCGTTATTCCAAACTGGTTGTGTGAATTTCCAGGGGCTACAAATTGCCACAAACTGGGTGGCTGAAAACAAGAGAAATTAGTTCTCTCACAGCTCTGGAAGCTCTAAGTCCGAAATCAGGATGCCAGCAGGGTTGGTTCCTTTTCGGGGACTCAGAGAGAGAACCTGTTGCATGCCTCTCTCCCGGCTTCTAGTGGTGGCCCGAGATCCTTCGAGTTCTTGGCTCGCATCTGCACCGCTCCACGCTCCGCCTCTCTGGCACGCGGCCTTCTTCTCTCTGTGTCTGTCTATTCTTGAGACACCAGCATGTTGTACTAAGGGCCCCTCTAGTCCAGCATGACCTCACGGTAACGTATTGCATTCGCAGTGACCCTGTGTCCAAATAAGGCCACATTCTGAGGTTCTGGGAAGGACATGAGCTTGGGGCACACCATTCAATCCAGCAGGCTGGCGCAGGCCTCGGTTACGCCATGCAGTCGCTTGACAGCTGCAGAGCCACAGCTTACTTCACTTTGATTCCTGCCTGTCTTTTATTTGCTCTCTGACGTCTTGGGTGAGTTCTGTAACCTGGCATCAATTTTCTGTGAAATGGTGGCAATCATCGCCGCCCTCAGAGGTGGGAGGAGACTCTAAGGTGCATCACATGCAGGCTGAGCTGCAGCTGAGCGTGTGACCCCTGGCAGGGTGTCGGCCACCCGCAGCACTCACTTCTGGCCCTCTCCCCTTTTCCTTCCACGTCTCCTAGCTGCCTTCTCTCTACCAGATGCTCTAAGGCAGAGCTGCATCTGGTCCCCCCAATCTAGACACTGAGAAGCAACAGACAGTGACAGTACAGAGCGGTGAGTGATGTGCCAGAGGCCTGTGGGGGCCCCACAGAGGGGCTAACCCAGCCAGGAAGGTCAGGAAGACTTGTGGGGCAGGCAGTACTTAAGATGAGACTTGATGAGACAAAGGGGCTTATTCAGATGAGTGGTCTTCAGAGTGTAGTCCCCAGGCCAGCAGCATCAGCATCCTCTGAATTAGAAACCCTGGGGCAGGGCCCAGCCGCAGGGCAGGCTGGGAGATGGGGTTGGACAAGCCTTCCAGGTGACTCTGATGCATGCTCCAGTGTGGAACCACTTGTCCAGACAAAGGGAGGACAGTCTCACGAGTGGGACCAGCCTGTGCAAAGGACCGGAGCTGGGAGAGAGCATGGCGCATCTGCAGACCAGAGCAGAGGCAGGGGCAGAAGCTACAAGGACGCAGCTGAGTGGAAGGCAGTGAGGCTGGCCGGTGGTCAGGAGAGCTGAGTAAGGAATCTGCATTTTACCTGAAGCTGGAGGTCTGCGATTCTGGCCTCGTTGAGCTGAGTCGTGGGTAGAGTGGCTTCGGCCATGGCAGTGAAATCTCAAACGCTGGCAAAGGGCCTTGATGGAGGAAAGGAGCGCGCCCTCTCCGAGAAGATGCAGGTTGGATAGTGGCTTCCCACTCTCTCTGTGGGCCCGGAGCTTCACTGCAGCCCACATGCGGGGGCCTCGCTGCCGGCCTGCTCGAGCCACGCCTTAGGAAACCTTTGCTGAATGTTCTGCGAGTCAAGACTTCCAGGCGAGAGGGTCTCGGAAAACCCATGACAATGTGGGGAGCTCAGAATAAGAGGCCAGGCCGGCTGGAGCGGAGAGCACTCTGCTTTGAGGACCCCTTTCCATGTGTTCCAACCCAGGCCTGGCTGACTCCAGACTAACGTGTTATCCTCGAAATCTCCTCTCATGGGAAAACTCCTGACACTGGCAGGAAGGCTGCCCCACGATCTGCATTTTAAGCAGCACAGGGGGTCCCAAAAAAGTGCCCCAATGGTGGCAGGAACCCGGCCCCTGCCCGTGGTGCAGGGCTGCCTGGTGCAGGGCTTGGGGCAGGGGGCCTGGGGCCTGCCTGGCCTTGGCCCACTGGGCACTGACCTGCAGAGTGACCCTGGTGAGTCCCTTCCCCCTGTCAGACTACTTTCTCCATCTGTGAAACCAGGGGTTCAGATTAGACCACCGCCAGGACCCTGAAGCCCCAAAACCACATTCTCAAGCTGAGGTGCCCACATTCCTTGGGGTGCACGATGCACGCTGGGTGTACTGGAACACTCAGGATTTGAAAAACATTTCTGTTTAGACTGAGAACTCACAGGAATTTTCAAGCTAAAACAGGAGCCCTTGTAGTGAACGCCTGTCTGTAGCCCCCATCTCCCGGGCCCATTCAGTCGGTTCCCGGCAAACAGTCCTCGCCAGCCCTGCCAGGTGGCCGGGTGCTCTGCAGGACCAGTGGGAGCTAGTCTCCGTAGTCCCCTCCCCTGTGGGTCTTGGGTGACCAGAGGGGAGGCCAGTGTGAGAACAGAGAGGAAGAGGAGCTGAGAGGTGGAGGGAGGGAGGCTGGGAGCTCGCTGAAGTCCTGTGGCGTCTGAAGTCAGCAAGTCCTGCATTCGCTGCCTCTCCCCTCACTGCGCCTCCCAGCCTCACTGGGGCCAAGCCCCCTGGGGTGGGGTGGGAGGAGCCGCTGGGCTTGAGTCCGGTTCTGCCATGTACTGCCTGGGGGCCTCCGTGAGCCCAATTTTGTCCTCTGTGAAATAGGATGAAGTATCACGCCAAGGGCTGCGGTGAGGAGGAACAGTGTCCCAGGCACAGGCTGCCCGTTGACAACTGTGATGGTTAACGTTACATGTCAACTTGGCTAGGCTATCGGCCCAGGTGTTTGGTCAAACACCAGTCTAGATGCTGCTGTGAAGAGAGGTTTTTATTTTTATTTTTATTTACGTATTTTTTGAGTGAGATCAGCCCTGAACTAACATCAGCTGTCAATCCTCCTCTTTTTTTGCTGAGGGAAGACTGGCCTGAGCTAACATCTGTGCCCATCTTCCTCTACTTTATATGTGGGATGCCTGCCACAGCATGGCTTGCCAAGTGGTGCATAGCTCTGCACCTGGGATCTGAACCCTTGAACCCCGGGCTGCCGAAGTGGAACATGCGATCTTAACCGCTGCACCATCGGGCTGGCCCCGTGAAGATATTTTTTTTAGATGTGATTAACATTTAAATCAGTGGACTTTGAGTAAAGCAGATGACTCTCCATAGCGTGGGTGGGCCTCATCCAATCAGTTGATAGCCTCAAGAGAACCGACTGAGGCTTCCAGAAGGAGGAAGTCTGCCTCAAGACGGCAACATAGAAACCCTCCTGTTTCCAGCCTTCAGAACTTGGACTCAAGACTGTGACATCAGCTCTTTCCTGGATCTCCAGCCTGCTGGCCTGGCCTGCAGATTTCGGACTTGCCAGCCCTCACCATCATGGGAGCCAATTCCGTAAAGTCTGTGTGTCTGTCTCTCCCTCCCTCTACAGGTTCTGTTTCTCTGGAGAAGCCTGATTAATACAACAGCCAGTGGACTGAATCCAGCCTATAGACTTTATTGGCCAACATAGTGTTAAAAAAAAGAACGTTATTAATGTTTAAAATTGGGAGATTTCATCAAAAAGAATGTGGACTCCTAACTTGGAAACGAGACAACGAGACCAGGACTGCGGGCACGCAGAGCTGAGCAGCCCAGCCTCCACCCGCTCCCCCCGCCTGCCCCAGGGCATTGTGTTTTCCCAGGATCAGGCCAGCTCCGGGCCCAGTCCACGTAACCTTTGGAGAGACAGATCCTCCCACTGAGTGCTGGCCACATGGAGCATCAGATCTGGTCCCTGCCTGGAGGAGGTGGCATGGCATCCTGTCAGGAGGACCAACACATCAGCCATGTTCAGAATGGGGGCAGAGTGGGAGAGAAGCAAGTGAGGCCTGGGGTGCCCTGAGCACTTGCCGCCCCTCCTGGGGACACCGAGCCAGGGACCGGAGCTTCTGTTCATGGGAGGGCTGCACTGGAGACGCCACCTCGGAGCTGGGGCCACGCTGTGCTCGCTCCTCCTCCTCCCTGGACTCTCCAGGGGTCAGCCCTCCAGCGGGAGACAGAGGGGCTGAGGAAGGAGGCGCGCCGCCGACCCCAGGCCCAGTGTCCTCAGCAGCCCCTGCCCTGTCCTCCTCATGCGAGGAGTGTGCGCAGGGCAGCGCCGGGAGGGGCTGGCACCTCCGCTACTGTCTGCAGCCCCGGTCTCACCCATGGGGCCGGCGCCTGCCTCACAGGCCTCGTGAAGACACAGTGAAAGTCAGTGCCGGGACTGTGAGCAGGGACGCAGCAGCTCAGCACTTCACTTATTCCCAGGAGTGCAGCAGCCGCTCCGCCACAGCCACAACCGGTACCCTCTCCCTCCCTCCCTCCTTCAAGGACTCCCTCGCCAAAGGGGCTGAGTGTTTTCAAGACTGCTAATGTTTACCTTTAATCTTCACTTCACTTTTTAATTATTTCATTTAAAAATATTTATATTATTTTAGTATTATTTTATTAGTTTTTTAAATATAGGGAAGTGTAAAAAACAAAACAAAAAATGGACCCTGACCTTCCCACTCAATTGTTAATTGTGACATTAACCATTAGATAAAGTGGCTCCTGAGTAGGTTTAGAAAATTCCAGCAAGACTAGAAGGCACATGATGAGACTGACAACCACTGCCCGACCCAGCCCCTACTCCAAGGGAAACACCTATGGCTGCTTGCGATTCCTTCCAGAAGAATGTGCACGTGGGCCCCAGCTTCTAGGAATCGGCATACGTATGTGCAGCATCTCCTTCCTTGTCAGGTCCGCGAGAGCCATCGCCATCACCCCTCTCTGCAGCCTGCTTTTCCACCTAACCCCTCCCGGCACGCTCCCCTTCACCACAAGGCCACCTCGTCCTTCTTCTCGGTCCCTTTGGCAAGAACACCTCTCTGAGCAGCCTCCTTAGCTTCTCCAGCCTCCCTGGAGAGCCTCCTTCTCCACTGTCGCTCGTGCCACAGTACTGCCCCACCCGTGGCCTGGGAGCTCTGCAAAGGCTGGGGGTGAGGGGTGCAGCCCTCCTCTGAGTGCCAGAGCCCAACCCAGGGCAGGGCCCCCTTTCCTGGAGCTGTGGGTGGTGTCAGGGCAGGGCTGGAGACTGACATCAGAAGCCAAGGCTGAAGGGATCAGGGTCAAGGTGAGGGCCAGGTTGAGCCACAGGGCCAGCATCCTGTCAAATTCTGCTGCCCTTGCCAGGCTTGCGGAGCTCTCTGCAACTAGCTGAGGCGAGCTGGCTAGTGTTTCCGCGATTAAAAGTGGTTCCCCAGGTACTTGGCTGTAAAGATTTAAAACCAACAAACTACTTCCTTGTCCCACCACTTCCCATCCTCCACCCTTGTGCTCCAGCTGCAAATGTCTTGGCCTTCTTCCATATTTGACATCGTTTCATTGTCTTCCAGCTTAAGGAAGATGTTTGCTGTAGATTTTAAGTGGATGCCTTTATCCTCCTACTGTAAGCACACGTTTTTAATGGGTGTTGCACTGGAATGCATGAAATGCTGCTTCTGCGTCTTGTAAGACCTTCGTGTGTTTTTTCCTCCCTAATCTGCCAACGAGGTGAACTGCAGTAATGGACTGCTGTTTACTGTGTGGCTCCTTACAAAAAACGCCTGCTGACCCCGGCCTAGGGCGAAGTTCCCTCCAACTGAACAGATCTCCCAGCCGTTCTGGAAATCAGGCAGGGCTGAGCATCCCCACGTTAGGGATGGGCAAAGTGAGATTCAGGAACGTCTGGTGCCTCTCCCAGGGCCACACAGATGCAGAAGCCACGACTGGAACCAGACTCCTCTCCTCCAACCCCTCAGGGCCAGAGCCAGAGCCTCCAGGAGAATGTGTGTAAGTGCGTCTGGGATGACGGCCAGGAACGTGTCCTTTTAGCGAGCTCTTCCCCTCTTCCAGTAACAAAAGAAACGTTTTAATAATGCAGTAATTAGACATCTTGGGGGGGCCTGACTGGAGCGTCCTAAGCAGATTACTGAAAATGCTGGGGAAACTCCCCTGACTGGTCACTGAGGAGAACTCTGGCTCCTCGTCCTGGTGAAGTGGGACACGGGGGCCACAGTCCTCTGAACCAACCTTCGCGGAACTTAAGCAGCACATAGAATGGTTCTTCCAGAACACCAGTGCACCAAGCATCTCTCTCCAAGACGGGGCACTGAGAAGGCTCCGGAAGTCCTCACCACCAGTCTGTGCTCCCTGGGAAGCGCCTTGAGAGGCAGGCCGCCTGGGTTCAGAGCACACGGGGCAAGCACGTGGCTATCACCAGGGGCTGCCCTTCCGTGGGAGGATGGGAAGGGACAGACTCGTGGATGTGGACTCTACACAGACAAGCTCTGCAGCGAACACGGGACTCTGGGAGCTCGGCTAACAGCGCGACCTCCCTGCCGTTACGTGCTGGACCTGCCCACATACTTCCCCGCCAGCACGCCTGCTGGGCATCGCTGGGGCCGTTACAGCCTGAGACCGCTGAATGGGGTGAGGCTCTGAACTGTCGGCAGAGGGCTGCTCAGGGGCTGGCGGTGGCTCTGAGGGGGCACCAGCACTGCTGGGGAGCTCAGGAGAGTGGCTGTTTGACCAGAAATCTGCAGCGCTGCCTTCTTGTGTGAGCATTCTAGGCCACCGCCCCAGGAGACCTGGGGGGAAAGGGCCTGTGGATCTTGGTTTTTAAACCCATTATTATCCAACACAGAATCTGAGAATAAAGGAGATTGCTCCAGGAGGGAGAGGGACCCAGGGGCCATGGAAGGGTCAGTGGGATAGGACAGGGTCCACCCTGGGGTGCACCGAATGAGGGACACCAGGCGTGCCTAAGCTGGGCTGGAGGTAACTAGCACTTGGAGTTCAGGACTCCTGGGGGGAAGCAGGGAGGGTGCTGGGTGTTGGGGAAGAGGCATTTGGACTGTGGCTGGAATATTCCCAAAGGAAATGTTCTAGAAATGGGGTGTCAGCTGGTGCGCCTCTGGCTGTTGGCTTCAGAGCAAACCGGGGGAAGCTTACGTTAACTGACAGCCAGAGGCGGCTGGAACACTTGAGTTCTGAGGGGGCGAAGAGGGAGGCGGGAACCTGGCATGGAGAGCCCGGGGGGCAAACTGCCGTCCAGGGCTGTGCCCGGCCTGCAGCATCCATGTGTCATGCCACACCAGGTTGGTCCCATCAGTGGGTGCCTATCTCCATATCACACATCATCAAACTGAGGAAGAAACTCCCTCCGGCCACCTCTCCAGGCACCTCCTTTCTGTGCTCTACTTCACAGCAGTATTCCTTCAAAGAATGCTGCAGGTTTTCTCTCCATTTTTACCACCTTTCAGGTACAGTGGAGCGTCCCAGTCAAAGGAATCAACATGGGCAAAGGCCCTGAGGCCCTCATGTGCTTGTCACGGTCAGGGAACAGCAAGGCAGCCTTTGTGGCCAGAAGCAGCGAAGGAGCCCTGAGGAAACCAGGCTGGGAGGCTGCAGAGGTCTGCTCACTCCGCACTTCGCAGTCTGCAGCCCACACTCTGGAGTTTGTTCCGAGGGCCAGAAGAGGGAGTGACAGCTGAATTCTTAATAGATGCCAGGAAGGTACTGAATAGTATCTTACAGGCACCGAGAGAGAACATTTGCCAACCTAAAATTATAGACCCTCACAGCTGTCTTGCAAGGGAAAGGGCACAGTAAAGCCAGGGATGTTCACCATCATCGCTCCCCACAGGTCACCCTGGGACACGGGTCCGGGGGGGCCCAACGACCTCCGAGGGAGGAAGACACGCAAGGGAGAGCCGCGAGCAGAGATCGACAAATGTGTGGGTAAATAGAAACAAAAATGGATTAAATAAAACAATACTTGTTTCCAAGGTGTCAGCTCAAAAAAAAACTATAGCATATCAGAAGTTCTTAGATCCTTACGTGTTCTGGGAGGAGGGTAAAGATATTGGTAAACTTTAAATTTTTCCTAATTATGCCTGTTAAAATTTTGAGAATAATAAAGGAATAGAAAAAGAATACACAACTTCTAAACTAGTACGGGGGGGAGAAATGAAAAACTCTTAGTTCATAATAAGGCAAGAAAGGAAGAAAAAAAAGGAAATGGAAAAAGTGGGATAGGTCAAAATAAGATGGCAAAAATAAATCCAAATATATTATTAATTATAATAAATGTATAAGGATTAAATTCTCATGTCAAAAGACAGACTGTTGACCTGGATAAAGAAGAAAAAAAATCCCCAAATCCAGCTGTATGTAGTTTACAAGGAACATACTTAAAACATAAGGGCTCAGAAAAATTGAAAATAAAATGGTAAATGATTACAGGGCAAATACTATCCAAAAGAAAGCCGAGGTAGCTTACATTGGAGCAGACAAAAAGTAGTACTAGAAATAGCTGCCTACATAATGACAAGTTTTAATTCAACAGGAAGAGAGTACATTTCTAAACTTGCATGCACTTAATCACGTAGCTTCAAACTGTCTCAATCCAGAATCGAGTTCAACAAACCTCTCTCTGGGCGACTGACACTTGAGCACACGAAAGGACTGCATTGTCAGCCAGGCGTGACTTCAGGGGCCACATCAAGGAACCCCTCATTCATTCTTTTCTGATTCTCAGTACTTCTGCAACCATGACTGTGGGAGTTAAGCCAAGTGGGTGAAATGTGTGTGACTTGCCGGACAGTGAACAAATGACAAGACTGACTCTTTGCAAAACCCAAGTTCAGAACGCCTTTGATCCCCAAGAATTCCGTTGTGGGTGTTACCACACGACTATGGGGACAAAGATCAAAGATGAATTTCATTTGTTCAGTAGCCTCTTTCTAGTTGTAGAGAATGTCTCAGGGCCTCTCTCTGAAACCCAGGCATCTTCTGCTGCCTAATGAGACTCTTAGTCCAAACACAGGACCGAACTGGAAGTCCCAGTGTAGCTGGACCATAACATTAAATTCCGAAAGACTATGAGAGGGCCTGGGACACCTGTCCTCACAGCTCTGCCTCAAGGGGCAGGGCTGAAATTGTCCAAGAGGTGGCTGGTTACTTTTTATGAATCTGAGACAAATGGAATGTCAAAGCCTCAAGGAAGCTCAAAGACAAGAGAGTGCAAAACCGTCCTCTTATGGTGGCCCAGAAAGAGACAGTCACTTGCTTAAGGGCACAGAGTGAGCAAGCGACAGAGCCAGGAGTGGAACGGGCCCTCCTGAGCGCAGCCCATGCCTTCCGTGCCATCCACTGTCTGTTCTAACTTCAGCACAGTCAGGAGCTCTTTCTCCCTGGCGTCTTCCCCTTCTCTGGGCTCAGACAGCAGATGTTGCACTTTGGATCCCAAGGCGCATATTTCACGCACTTGGCTGTCACTAGTTTACCATCATAGTGCCCAAGATCCAAAATGCCTTCATCCAAGGGGTTAGCTTAGCTGAGGAAACGTCCAGATGGAGAGACCTCAGTTCTATACTGACGCAGGACGGGTACCAGTCGGAATGGAAACTTGCACAGACCCTCTCCTCCCCCTTGCCCGTCTCTCCATATAGCTTCAGTCATCTAACACATGGTCTGCGATCCCTCTGGGCAGCCTTCCCCGTTCCCTGGCTGGGTTAAATACCGCCTCCATGCCCCCAGCCCCTGTACTTCCTCAGTCTCAGCACCTCTCACTCAGTGTGTGGGGCCTGTTAAGCTGGCCACCTCACCCACTAGGATGCAAGCCCTTTGAAGGCAGTGACCGTGGAAGAGGTGTGGCTACAATGTCTAGTCCAGGGTCTAGCACAGATTAACCCTTCAATATATACTCAAATGTGTGAATGAATGGGTCAGTGACTGTCACAAGGAAGCCAGCTGCTCTTCTGTGTCCCAAGGACTTAGTACATCACCAGCAAAATATGTGTTGAATGAATAAGTGAACAAACACATACGCGAATCCATTCTATGAAATCGGCTGGACAGTGCTTGCTGGAGACTTAGAAGACATCTGGAATGTGGGATGCCTGCACTTGGGCTCCCTAATCCCACCCAGCCTGGCGGGACTCCTCACACTTCTCCTCGGGCTAGAGATGGTCTGTCATGGCCGATGCTTCCTGGAACATCCTAGAGGCCAGAAACTCAATCCTGTGCTTGCTGCTGCATCCCTCTCTAGAGGGCTCAGCACTGTGGACTGTTATTTAGAAAACTGCCAAGGACTTGGCTGCTGAGAGAAGAGGCAGATGGCACAGCAGGCGCTGGCTGAAGTTGTGGGAAGAGCCCTGGCACCACTCAGTCCAATGCTCCCGGGCAAGTTTCTGAGCGTTTTTTCAGCCGATTTCCTCACCTGAACAATGAGGATAAAATGACCTCTGAAATTTGGGAAAATTAGATAAGGTATATTAAGTTTCTAATCCCGAGTAGGTTCTTGTAATTCAGATGTTTGTTTTCTCATTTTCACACACCCAATGTCCTGCTGTTGGCCAGGAGCTATAGGAACTCAGCTGTGGGGCAACAGCAGAAACGGGATCAACGCATGCCGGGTTTGCTCTTGGCCCCTTGCGTGACCTTAGAATTTGACCTACTCCATCCCACTCGTATCCTAGAGTGACCTTCCTCTTAGGAGTGTGCCGAAAGCAAAGGTAACTATCCCAATGATAATTATTTTAAAAAGGAAATGTATTTCTTTGAACTAAAATCACGTTCACCTTAACAGACACACCATACTCAAAGAAAGGGATTCCCAAAGAATTTCCCTATCTCCACTCCTTGCCCTGCTTCATCTGACGCTGCTGCAGTCACCCTTGGTCTGGCCTCTGGGTACAGCCAAGAAAGGGACCTCAGAGGCTGCCACTCCTAGACAGGGGATGTGCAGACCCTCAGTCCTCAACTCTGGCACCCCCAGCCCTGTTAGGCTGCGTTTACAATGGTCCTGGGTATTATGCGCTGGTTAAGCTATGGCACAAGGTACAATCGGCCTTCTAATAAGCAAGGACTATAGACCTGAAGGGGAGCGTGGGGGTCGGATCTGAAATTGGTGGCTGCAATGCCAACACTGTCAGATGTCACGAGCAAGTAAAGGAAGCTGAGGCAGGGAGGGGAGTCGGGTCCTCGTGTCCCTTCTGTAGTTTCACCGGTGATACTGCCAACCTCATTTCACACCCTTGCCCGGACCATCTTCCACAATGACACATGCATTTCCTAAACCACAAATATGAAAGTGTAGCTGCTCAAACCGTTCCATGGCTCCCCAGTACTCTGCTTCCCAAAAGTTTTCAGCAAACCACCCTTAACCTCAGAGGGCCCTGCTGCTCAGAGTGTGGTACCCGGACCAGCAACACAGGCATCACTTGGGAGCTTGTTAGAAATGCAGGTCAGGTCCTTAACTACAGGATCGAAACCTGCATTTTAATGAGACCCCAGGGGTTCACAGGCACTTGTAAGTTTGAACAGCACTGCTCCAGGGCTCAGGACAGCCAGAAGCAGCCTCAAGTGGGAGACTTCTTCAGCCAGTGGTACGTCATTTTAAAAATTAAAAAACATTTTTCCTGTCAAGCATCCAAAAAGCTGACTATTCAGCATGCACCAACATATCCCTTGGCATCAGGTACTCTACAGCATGTCTAGATACAGCTCGGAGCACAGAGACCCCAGCTGGAGGAGCACAAACGCACAGGATCAAGTCTACACTCCTCAATGTCATGCCAAGATCTCCACAAGCACACCTCCTACCTCCCTCATTACCTCCTTGTCCCTTCCAACATCCACAAACCGTCTCCACCGCGCCACATTTCTACCTGCTGACAGACTCCGGGGTCAGTTCCGGACTGTTCCCTGTGCCTGGAGTGCTGTTCAGGAAGCTGTGCTCATGCGTCCAGGTCCACACGAGTCGCTAGGTCTGAAAGGCTCTGTCAAACTCCCTGCCGCTCAGGCGACTCCCACAAGTGTAAGCACAGGGTATGCGCATCTGCCTGTGGCAGTCCTGGTTTACACTTGTGGCCCCAGACTAATCACCAGGGCCACCTTTCACTTTCACAACTGCCCTGGTTTGTTTGACAAATGATGTGGCTACACTAAACAGGTGCTCGGGTCACGAGCCTCAGAACCACGGTTGAGTCCTTACACATCCACATCCCGCCAGCACCTAACGCAGGCCACACTCACCAGCACCTAGTGACCACTTTGCCCCAAGTGCCCCCAGCTGTCTGCGGGTTGCTCCCCTATTCTCATCCTTGCTCTGCCCCCAAGTGTCAATTTTAAACATAGCAGCCCCTCAGCCTCTTCCTATGTGGTCAGATCCTGTCACTCCTCTGCTTACACCCTCAAGCTGCTTTCCATGTCATTTGGAGGCAGAGCGATTGTTCCTCCTTCTGACCTCACTGTCTACCACGTGGGCCTCATGCTGCTCCTCACTTCTTTATCCTGTTTCTTCCACCTCCTGGAATATTCCTTCCTTAGATATGCTTGTGTATATTTCACACATCCATCTTTGCTCAAATGTCACTATACCAGAGATACCACCTGACCATCCTCTATAGAACGGCAACGCCTCCCCCCAACACCCTATCTTCCAACACCTCCATTTTTCCTATGGAACTTACCACTATCTGATATATATAATTCTCTTTCCTGCCTTCCTGCAGCCAGGCACTCTGAAGCTTCTTACAAACATCAGATCCGCGTGTCCCAGCACTTTGTCCCCTGATGTGCCCAAGCATCTGAAGGCACTCCATTCATGCGTCAAATCAAAGACCAGCACTAGCGGCACCAGACTGTAACTCTGCATTTACAGGTGTGTCTCGACCCACTAGATGGCCTCTCCTGGAAATTCCTAACACCCAGCAGAGTCTGGAGTAGCATGTGCTCCCAGGGAAGGCTGAGTGACTGAATGAACTTTAGCTCCCTGCAGGCAGGGGCAAGACCAGACGCTTTCCTGAGGCACCCTCCTGCCTCCTCCTTGCTCTTTTTACAGGCACTGCAGATCAGACTTCCCTCTGGGCTACAGCTTTTGAACTCGTTCCTAAATCATAAGTATTAAACTTCCAAGTGACAATGATGACAATCAAGGAGAAATTTTTATTCTGAAAAAAGTTTATTTATCTCACCTTTTCCTGGCCAAGTCAATGGCTTCCGTCATTTGCACATTTTAAAAACTGGCTTTCAGCATTGGTTTTTCCAGGCAAATGAATTTCATCATAACAAGTTAGATTCTGATCCCAGTCCCTATGAGGTCTGCTCTGGTGACAAAGGCGAGCATCATCTGAAGGTGCCTCGTGCTATCACTTTGGGGCCCACAGTGGCCAGCTCCACGCTGTCCTCCCCAACCCCCCAGACCCTTGCAGGGGTCGTGCACATTTTGCCAGAGAAGCTCCTGAAGTGCTTTACTGTATTACATTTAAACAGTTTACCCCAAGTCAGCAAATACATGTAGCACCTAGAACTCATCCCTTGTCCTAGTTACTCACCAGACAGGTTACATGATGTGCACCAGTTAACATGCCACAGAAAAACTACATTTCTGAAAAAAAGAAACAAAGAAAGCCAGAAGAACACAGCTCTCCTCCTCAGATCTGACAGACTGCAAAACCCCAGAATGCATACACCCTCCACCCTCCATGCCCAGCGGTCCCTTGGGCCTTCTCAACCTCATCCAAAGTAGTGGCATCTGCCCCCTGGATGGGGTCTGGGTTCTTGCGACAGCAGCTGCAGCCAAGTAGTGTCTTCTCTCCTGCAGAACTCTGACCTCAAGTCTCTCATGGGTCCCCAAATTCCAGTAAGAATAAAAAAAGAGCAAAGCACAACAATATACTTCCAAATTTTAAAAATACAATTAAGTGACAGTAACAAATACGGCTACACAACGGTTTACAATCTAGGCCCTATTCCTTTATGTGAGAATATCTAATTAAAAGCTGTCTTTCCCAAACTGAACGCACCTAGTAACCGAAATCCAGATTGAGAACAATAGTAAAATCATCTACCAGAATAGTACTGGAGATTCAGTGTTTCACATGGCGAAAACGTAGACAGAAAAACACGGGAGAGAAAACGACAAGCTCTCTCGGTTTCAGCCTCTCCAAGCAGTCAGTCCTCCTTACCAGCTGAATGGAGTCCATGAGTGGGTAACCTGGGGTAAAGTGGGGGAAATTCATCATCTTAAAGTAAATTCTATGACACTCATGTCCTGGGGTCAAACAAATAGACCCAACCACCCGTGCAAATGGCACCCCCTGCCGTAAGGACGTCTGAAACGCTCCAATCTCATCACAGCATTTACACGTTTCCATCCTGTACTTCTGCTTCAACACTTCTCTAAAGCACACCCTCTTCCTTTTTTTGGCCTGACGGCCTAGAGTTTCACTCTAGTGACTGAGCTGGTCCACATTCTGCAAATATTTTCCCATAAGTGATCTTTACGCTTTTACCACATAACAAACTACCGTCTTCCAATCACCAACGTTTAAAACACGTCGTCTAACCTAAAGGCTTAGCGCTGTCTTGTCCCCTCATCCCCCAGCCGCCTCCCACCGCCCAGAGTCGATGCACTTGGACGCAGGGCACTACACACGACTCCGCAGCAGGCCAGCTCCCCGCGACCCCTCGCCGACCGAGCCTCACCGGCCCCGTCCTTCAGCCGCACCCGCAGCCGTCGATCTGCCGGTGGAGCTCCACGAGCCTCTGCCCCATCAGCGCCGCCTCCGCCGCCTTCCTCTCCACCTTCTCGCACAGCCTCATCACCCTCTCCTCCGCCCCGGCGCCCACGGCGCTCTCCTGCGACGCCTCCACCTCGCTCTTGAGGGCGTCCAGCAGGCTCTCGATCTCCAGCAGCTTCCGGCGGGCCCGCAGGTGCGCGCGCACGTGCTCGCGCTCGAGGGCGGCGGCGTCCCGGCGGGCGGCGTCGAGCGGGGGGTTCGGGAGCGTCTCCCACTCCCGCTCGGGCTCCCGGCCGTCGTCCGCGTCCACGGGCCGCATCGCGCCGCCGCCGCCACCGCCCCGCGGCCCGGTCAGCGCGCCCGAGAGGCCGGCCGGCCGCCAGCGAGCGCCGAGCGCAGCGGAAGCGCCACCGTGACGAGCAACAGGTTCCCCCAACTTTTCGCAGCAGAGACGGCGTCCAAAATGGATTCGCAGCCCTCTACCAAAGCTCGGCTTACTTGCGGCTTTTTTACGACACGCCACAGTTCCTTTACGGCCACGCAGCTGGTGGGACCAAAGTTTCGGACGCCCGCCCGCCGCGGCCGTGCGCGCACGCGCACACATCTGCAGGCGCGCGCACCCCGTACCGGCTCGCGCAGTCCCTCTGCTCCAGCGGCCGGCTCCCTGCGGGCTTAGTGTAGAGGTTGTAAGGCTTCTTGAATTTTAAAGTCGGCTTCTCTGCTGTAGTAAATAAAGTAGCTTACTATCAGCACAGCGCTGACTGCGCAGTGCTCTAAGCTCTTGACCTTCTAAAGCATAAATCACGGAATTACCGTGGTATGTCCGAATCTTTTAGCGCACCGAGAAACGAGGTGGCTTGCCCAGTGTCAGGATTTCAGTCTTGCGCAGTTGAAAACAGATGGTCTCTCGCGTTGAGGCGCTAAAATGGACCCGTGCGGACGTGAAGAGGAGAGGAACAGATTCCTCCTTCAGGACGAACTGAACTCGCTCGATGTGTGAAACGATGTGCGAGTGTTCTCAGGGCCGACGTGCTGATGGGGACAGAGCCCTCGTTCCTGTCGGAGGCATCTCCCACAGTCCTAGGGTTAGTGGCTTGTTTCCGCCGACCCTCACTCTGATAGTACCTTGTACCTGGAGCTTGTTAACGGACTTTCCTTCGCTCCTTTTTCCTTTGCCTATTTGTTAGCCACGACTATGAAAGCTTCCTTCTCCTTTTCAGCAGAGGAAAGAGAAATTCAAGGGCTACTTGAATTTGTGCTTTTCCTGAGCTGCAGTCCCAACAAACCCCAAATAAACTTCTTTTTGTTAAAGTCTGTCAGAATTTACCTCATAATTGGTCGACAGTCTAGGCCAAGGCTGTACCCACCGGCCCATTTAGAGCCAGTTCGAACAGATCCCATCTCTTATCAACACAGTGATTAAGGATTGTCTTTTAGAAAAGCTGCAAAGTCACCTAGCCAGGGCATGCGCAGAAGAAGAAATCGTGGCCCGAAACGACCTCAGAACCAAAGATCCTCCTTCCCCCGCAACCCAAGGACCGGGAGACGACCGGAACTTGAAAGCTGGACTCTTCAGAAGCGAGGGGTCCCTCATTCAGGAAGATCCAGTGTTATAATTCCTTCCCCACCTCATGCAAAATTTTTAGAATGCCATCATTATGTTCAGAACCTCATCATAAATGGTTAACACCTCACCGTAAATGCCTGAAGCCCACCAATCAAAACCTGTCCCACCAGTGTTTCCGGGTGCCAACCTGTTCTCCCTAACCTCGTACACTTTGCCCCAAATCCTGAATCAGGGA
This sequence comes from Equus quagga, assembly GCF_021613505.1. Lineage (NCBI taxonomy): Eukaryota > Metazoa > Chordata > Mammalia > Perissodactyla > Equidae > Equus > Equus quagga. The sequence goes on along the minus strand of NC_060269.1, from coordinate 150,585,590 downwards.
GACAGAACTGAGGGCATACGCCCCCTGTCTCCCCGCAGGTCCATCTTGCAGAATAAAAGCTGATTTCTCCCCTCCAAGGCTGATGCCATAATTAATTGGCAGAGAACCCCAATTTTGTGCAGTAACAAGGCCATCCTCTTAATCACCACTCACTCTTGCCTCTTGGGCAGTTACCTTCCCCAAACACTAGTTGAGAACTTGGATGTCCCAGTGCTGATGCTAATGGCCCTGTTCTCCTTTTGTCTAAAGGGTAAGTTTCACTCTGCCTTGGATTTTGGTTGCATGTCTGCAGCTCGCTTTACCAGACTGTAGTGTAGGTCTGATTCAGTCATGTTTCCTCAGCCCCACCTAGCGCCGAGTATGTCTTTGGGGAATAATTTTGAAATAATTCATTCTTTACTGGGCTATATTAGCACCTCTATAAGAAAACAGGCCCTGGGGGCAGGTACTTAGTCCTTAGTCCTCTATTTCCCAACAAGCCGCACTGGGCTTGGCATACAGCAAGAGCTCAGTAAGTGTTGCTTTAACATTATTTCCCAACAGGTATTTTTTTAGGCACCCCCTATCTTGTTATTGTGGCTGGATGATGCTTGTTCACACTGTGTACTCTAGCAGGAAATATTGGGGATACCCTCCTTGTTGGTTAGCCAGGGGTCACTTTCAGCTCCTATGGCTGTTCCTTGTGCATGACCCCCTCCATCTTCAAAGCCAGCAACATATGTCAAATCCTTTTCATCCTTTGACTCTCTTTGACATCTACTTCTCCTAGCCAGAGAAAATTCTCCTTTTAAGGAGTTCACATGATTAGATTAGATGTATCTGAATGATCTCCCTTTTGCAATATAATGTAACATAATCACAGGAATAATACCAAGGAGCCAAGATCATGACGGGCCATCTTTTTGTTGGTGGTGATGGTGAGGAAGATTGTCCCTGGGCTAACATTTGTTGCCAATCTTCCTCTTTTTGCTTGAAGAAGATTATTACTGAGCTAACATCTGTGGCAATCTTCCTCTATTTTGTATGTGGGGCGCTGCCACAGCATGGCTTGATGAGCGGTGCATAAGTCCATGCCTGGGATCTGAACCTGTGAACCCCAGGCCACAGAAGCAGAGTGCACAAACTTCACCATTATGCCACCAGGCCAGCCCTCTGTGGTGGGCCATCTTAACATTCTGCCTACCACAGGCTCCTAGGAATCCTAAGAAAGTGCTCTCACAGCAGCCTGATATGACAAAAGTAGCATTAATTAAGTCTAGAGAGCTAAAGTATCTCAACAAGAATTGTCTGGCTTTTGGTACATGAGTGGAATGGAATAAAATACATAGGAACCCCACAAAATTTTTGAGGCAGCCATATTAGCAAAAATACTGCCAGCCTGGATGAAAAGAGACTGAGACTGTTCAAAATGTAGAAAGACTTCTAGACTCTCAATTTTCTACCAGCAGAAAGCAGGCTCAGTAGCCAAAACTAACATGTTTTTCAATGCCCTCCTCAGAAGTGGCCAAGGAGTGTGGTGGAAAAGGAAGAACATCACAGACAAGCATTGCGGAGAACAACGCACAAGGGCAAGGGTCTGCAAACTACAGCCCTTCAACTAAGAATGGTTTTCACATTATTAAAGAGTTGTAAAAAAAAGACGAAGAACAGGATTATGTGACACAGACTGCATGTAGCCCACAAAGCCTAAAATTTTTTTTTCAAATTGCATTTATGTACATTTTTAATTAAATTCTCCCAATACCCTAGTAGTGAGACGGGTATTTCCAGAGACAGTCTGCTGAAACTCTCTGGCCCTTTACAGGAAATCTTTGCTCCCACCCGCACTAGTGAACCACTTCTAGGTTGCAAAATCAAGGCCTAATCGAGAAATATTCCCTATTCTTAAAGTAGAGAGGCCTGGCAATATTCGCCCCACAGAATGTCAAAATTGCTGTAATTCCATGAACTCATCTTTCCCTTCCAAATGGGCATTATCCTGGCCTGTCTCACTACCGTGTGGCTGTTATGGACTGCATGTTTGTATTTCCCCAAAATTCATATGTTAAAACCCCAATCCCCAATTAGATGATATTTGGAGGTGGGGCGTTCTGGGAGGTAATTAGGTCATGAAGGTGGAGCTCCTATGAGATTAGTGCCCTTAAAAGAAGAGACGCCAGAGAGCCAGCTAGCTCACCACCTCTCCACCATGTGAGGATACAGGGAGCAGGCAGCCATCTGCAAGCCAGCAGGAGGGCTCTCACCAGACCCCAAATCTGCCAGTACCCCGATCTTGGACTTCCAGCCTCTCGAACTGCAAGAAGTAAATGTTGTTTTAAGCCACTCAGTCTATGGTATTTGTGCAGTGGCCTGAACTAAGACAGTGGGCAATAACTTGTTTTTGAAAAAGTTCAGAGGCCCCCAGACCATGAAATGCCATATTTAAACCTGATGTGGATCACAAGATCTGGACTTCTGGCCTGATACTATGATTGGAAGAAATCTGGCGGGGATCCTCAGATGAACATGAGGAAATTTTACATGAGTAATTGGGGGCAGTGGGAGCATATTGCAGTAGATGGTATAAATGACCCCAATTCTCCATCCCTTCCTGTATCCATGTCCTTTGCCATGTATCTAGCTTTGGCCAATGAGATGTTAGCAAACATGACACGAGCACACGCTTGAAGCATGCTGACACCGTGGGCCCTCTTACTCTTGTGGCTCTCTGCCTTTGCCATTAGAAGAACATGCTGGGTTGTCTCGCTGGTCTGAGGAGGAAAATGAGAGAAACATTAAACCAAGCTGCCCTAGCCATGCCCAGCCTAGATCAGCTGGCCCACAGACACATTATGGAGCCGGTCTAGATCATCCTGCTCGCAGCCAGGCTGCAGACACCTGGGCAGTGTTTATTGGCGTTACTGGGATTTAGGGTGGCTTCTGCATCAAAAGATAAATGATAAACTTAGTGTCAGCCTTTCTAGGTGAAATTAGAGGCCCAGATAAATTAAAATGCCAAACTCCTTTCCTCCGTGTTTTTATTTAGCTCAGTCTCAGATGGAGGAATCTCACCCTGATGCCCAGAGGTTCTCACTCTTTTTCTTTAGAACTTCAGCCTGGAGTATCTTCTTCAGGAAACAGTATTTAGCCCTTTTGCACTTCCAAAGCTGCTTCTGTATCTCATTGTCACCCCATTTTGAAAGCTTCTTCTGATCTCACTTTCACCCCAAACACAAGTTTCTTCTGTGTCCTATTTTTCTGGATGGTGTGGCACCAGACTCACAATTTTTAGAAAACAAAAATCAACCACCACTACAGCCACTTTTAAATATCACCACAAGCAAAAATTATGTTCTCAGAACCTTGCACATTTTACAATCAAGATGACATTGCTATTGCCAGCTGTCGACATCAGACTATGAGGAAATGGGAGATGGACAGAGCTAACAGGAGAGAAAGGAAAAAGAAGTCCTTGATTCTAGCTTTTCCCAACGCCATTCAGTTCCTGTTAATTATTGCGATCCCCAGTCTCTGAACTTAAAACCCACTTGGAAGAAGTCTTCCACCAAGTGATTAATTACGGCACAGGGAGTGTGGTTTATGTAAGCAACAGTGTAAAGACTTATAAAGGGGCATTTATTTCTATCAGAGTTAATGTAGAAAATTTGGGTAAGTTCCACACAATCAACGCTTAACACTTTTCTCCTGTAATAACTGGTCAAACAACAGACATGTGAGTAGAGAAACCTTCGAGATGACCCCAGTCACCATTTGACTGCAACTTGATGGGAGATCCTGAGCCTGAACTGCCCCGCTAGGCTGCTCCCAACTCTTGACCCACAGGAAGAGCAAGAAATAAACGGTGGTTGTTTTAAGCCACTAAGTTTTCAAGTGGTTTTTCACACAGCAGTGAAAAACTGGAAGATATACCAGCATCTGGAAATGGGGTGCTGCTGAAACAAAATCTAAAACACGGGAGTGACCGGGACTGGGCAGTAAGCAGAGATGGAAGGACACTGAAGAGACAGAGAAAGCTTGACGGCCTTTGAAAAGGCTTTCAGTGAAGGCTGAAAGAAAAGTGAGGACTCGGGAGGAAAGGAGATCCGTGTAATACAGCAGCAGAGAATTTGGTGACACTATTACCTGCAGAAAGTGAAAAAGAGGATATGCACCTAATGCACTGGGTGATGGAACGAAGGAGATTCGAGGGCAGCGTGGATGGTGTTACCTGGATTCTTCCAGTTGCTTGTAGTAAAATCCCAGAGAGAGAAGCTACAGAAAAAACCGTTAGACGTAAAAGAGCCAGGACTTGCTGGGTTTGCAAACAAAATTGTTTCTCATTCCTAGCCTCTCGATGACAAACAATGCTAACACTAAGAAAGGGCTTCCAGCCAGAGCGCAAATGCAGGCTGCTGTCAGGAAAACATGGCTTAAAGATAAGACCCAAACGGGTGATTGTAAATTTGTTAAAACCTCAGGAAGATTGATCATGTTGCCTCATAGAACCTTTGAAACATACAAAAGGCCCAAGGATCTTAAAAGCATGCCTCATCTTCTCTTTTTTAAAAAAGTTATTCTATTGAGGTCATATTTTGAAAATTTAAGGTGTACATTATTATATTTCAGCTTCTGTACAGACTGCATCATGTTTACCACCAAAAGTCTAGTTTCCATCTGTCACCATACATATGTGCCCTTTACCCCTTTCATCTTCCCACTACCGTCTTCCCCTCTGGTAACCACCAATCTGTTCTCCTTATCTATGTGTTTGTTTGTTTGTTTATCTTCCACATATGAGTGAAGTCATACTGTATTTGTCTTTCTCTGTCTGACTTATTTCACTTATCATAATACCCTCAGGGTCCATCCATGTTGTAAATGGCATGATTTTGTCTTTTTTATGGCAGAGTAGCATTCCATTGTGTATAAATACACACCACATCTTCTTTATCCATTCATCTGTTGATGAGCACTTGAGTTGCTTCCAAGTCTGGGCTATTATGAATAATGCTGCAATGAACATAGGGGTGCATATATCTTTTTGAATTAGTGTTTTCATTTTCTTTGGATAAATACCCAAAAGTGGAATAGCTGTATCATGTGGTATTTCTATTTTTAACTTTTTTGAGAAATCTTCATACTGTTTTCCATAGTGGTTGCACCAGTTTGCCTTCCTGCCAGCAGTATGAGGGTTTCCTCTTTTCCACATCCTCTCCAACATTTGTTATTTCTTGTCTTTTTAATAAGAGCCATTCTGATGGGTGGTGAAGTGATATCTCATAGTAATTTTCTTTCCTGATTTTACTGAGGTCATAATAGTCTATACCATTGCAAAACTTCAGGTGTTCATTATTATTTGTCAGTCACATATATATGTGACCCTTTACCCCTTTCACCCTCCTCCTCACTTCTTCTCTGGTAACCACTAATCTATTCTCTTTATCCATGTGTTTGTTTATCTTCCACATATGAATGGAATCATGCAGTATTTGTCTTTCTATGTCTGGCTTATTTCACTTAACATAGTACCCTCAAGGTCCATACACGTTGTTGCAAATGGGAGGATTTTGTTCTTTTTTATGGCTGAGTAGTATTCCATTGTATATATATACCACAGCTTCTTTATCTACGCATCAGTTGATGGGCACTTAGGTTGCTCCCATGTCTTGGCTATTGTGAATAATGCTGCAATGAACATATGGGTGTGTAAGTCTCTTTGAATTGTTGATTTCAAGTTCTTTGGATAAATACTCAGTAGTGGAATAGCTGGGTCAAAAGGTATTTCTATTTTTAATTTTTTGAGAAATCTCCATACTGTTTTCCATAGTGGCTGCACCAGTTTACATTACCACCAGGAGTGTATGAGCATTCCCTTTTCTCCACACCTTCAACATTTGTTATTTTTTGTCTTGTTAATTATAGCCATTCTGACAGGTGTAAGGTGACTTCTCATTGTAGTTTTTTTTTTCTTTTAAAGATTTTATTTTTCCTTTTTGTCTCACAAGCCCCCTGGTACACAGGTGTATATTTTTAATTGTGGGTCCCTCTAGTTGTGGCATGTGGGACGCCACCTCAGCATGGTTTGATGAGCGGTGCCATGTCTGTGCCCAGGACCCGAACTGGTAAAACCCTGGGCTGCTGAAGCAGAGCATGCAAACTCAACTACTCAGCCACGGGGCCTGCCCCTCATTGTACTTTTGATTTGCATTTCCCTAATGATTAGTGACGTTGAACATCTTTTCATGTGCCTATTGGCCATCTGTATATCTACTTTGGAAAAATGTCTGTTCATATCCTCTGCTCAATTTTTGACCAGGTTGTTTTTTTGTTGTTGAGTTGTATGAGTTCTTTATATATTTTGGAGATTAACCCCTTGCCAGATGTATGATTTGCAAATATTTTCTCCCAGTTGGCAGGTTGTCTTTTCATTTTTTTCCTGGTTTCCTTTGCCTTGCAGAAGCTCTTAAATCTCATGCAGTCCCATTTGCTTATTTCTTCTTTTGTTTCCCTTGCCTGAGTAGACATGGTATTCAAAAACATGCTTCTAAGACCCATGTCAAAGAGCACACTGCCTATATTTTCTTCTAGAGTTTTATGGTTTCATCTCTTACCTTCAAGTCTTTAACCCATTTTGAGTTGATTTTTGTGTATGGCCTAAGATAATGGTTTACTTTCACTTGTTTGAATGTCACCGTTCATTTTTCCCAACGACATTTATTGAAGAGACTTTCCTTTCTCCATTGTATGTTCTTGGCTCCTTTGTTGAAGATTAGCTGAACGTAAATATGTGGTTTTATTTCTGGGCTTTCAACTCTGTTCCATTGATCTGTGTGTCTGTTTTTGTACCAGTACCACGCTGTTTTGATCACTATGGCTTTGTAGTACATTTTGAAGTCAGGGATTGTGATGCCTCCAGCTTTGTTCTTTTTTCACATGATTGCTTTAGCTATTCAGAGTCTTTTGTTGCCCCATATGAACTTTAGGATTCTTTGTTCTATTTCTGTGAAGAATGTCATTGGGATTCTGATTGGGATTGCACTGAATCTGTAGATTGCTTTAGGTAGTATGGACATTTTAACTATGTTTATGCTTCCAATCCACGTATGTGGAATATCTTTCCACTTCTTTATGTCATCTTTGATTTCTTTCAATAATGTCTTAAGTTTTAATTGTATAGGTCTTTCACCTCCTTGGTTAAATTTATTCCTAGATATTTTATTCTTTTTATTGCGATAGTAAATGGATTCTATTCTTGAGTCCTCTTTCTGTTAGTTTGTTATTAACATATAAAAATGCCACTGATTATTATGAGTTGATTTTGTATCCTGCAACTTTACTGTAGTTGTTGATTATTTCTAATAGTTTTCCGATGGATTCTTTAGGGTTTTTTATATATAAAATCACGTTGTCTGCAAACAGCAAGAGTTTCACTTCTTCACTGTCTATTTGGATTCCTTTTATTCTTTTTTCTTGCCTAATTGGTCTGGCCAAAAACTCCAGTACTGTGTTGAATAAGAGTGGTGAGAGTGGGCACCCTTGTCTTGTTCCTGTTCTCAGAGGGATAGTTTTAAGTTTTTCCCTGTTGAGTATGACGTTGACTGTGGGTTTGTCATATATGGCGTTTATTATGTTGAGGTACTTTCCTTCTATACCCATCTTGAGAGTTTTTAACATAAATGGATGCTGGATCTTGTCAAATGCTTTCTCTGTGTCTACTGAGATGATCATGTGGTTTCTATCTCCTCTATTTGTTAATGTGGCATATCACTTGATTGACATGCAGATGTTGAACCATCCCTGTGTCCCTGGTATAAATCCCACTTGATCATGATTTATGATTCTTTTAATATACTGCCATATTCAGTTTGCCAATATTTTGCTGAAGATTTTTGGATCACATTCATCAGCGATATTAGCCTGCAATTTTCCTGCTTTGTGTTGTCCTTGTCTGGCTTTGGGATCAGGATGATGTTGGCCTTGTAGAATGTGTTAGGAAGTGTTCTGTCTTCCCTAATTTTTTGGAATAGTTTGAGAAGGATAGGTATTAAATCCTCTTTGAATGTTTGGTAGAATTCTCCAGAGAAGCGATCTGGTCCTGGACTTTTATTTTTTGGGAGGTTTTTGATTACTGTTTCAATCTCTTTACTTATGATTGGTCTATTCAGAGTCCCCATTTCTTTTAAAGATTGGCACCTGAGCTAAAATCTGTTGCCAATCTTCTCTTTTTTTCTTCTTCTTCTCCCCAAAGCCCCCTGGTACATAGTTGTATATTCTAGTTGTGAGCGCCTCTGGTGCTATGATGAGTGGTGCCATGTCCATGCCCAGGATCTAAACCAGTGAAACCCTGGGCCGCCAAAGCAGAGCATGTGAACTTAACCACTTGGCCATGGGGCCAGCCCCTCCATTTCTTCTTGATTCAGTTATGGGAGTTTGTAAGAGTCTAAAAGTTTATCCATTTCTTCTAGATTGTCCAATTTGTTGGCATATAGCTTTTCATAGTAATCTTTTCTTACAATTTCTTATAATCCTATGTATTTCTCTGGTATCTGTTGTAATTTCTCCCTTTTCATTTCTAATTTTATTTAGCTGAGCTTTTTTTCTTTGTAAGTTTGGCTAAGGGTTTGTCAATTTTCTTTGTCTTCTTAAAGAACCAGCTCTTTGTTTCACTGATTCTTTCTACTTTCTTTTTTGTTTCAGTTGCATTTATTTCTGCTTTGATTTTTATTTCCCTCCTTCTGCTGACTTTGGGCTTTGTTTGCTCTTTTTCTAATTCAGTTACGTGTAGTTTGAGATTGCTTACTTGGGATTTTTCTTGTTTGTTAAGGTGAGCCTGTATTGCGATGAATTTCACTCAGTATCACTTTTGCTGCATCTCACATGGGTTGGTATGGTATGTTTTCATTTTCATTTGTCTCCAGATATGTTTTGATTTCTACTTTAATTTCTTCAGTGATCCACTGGCTGTTCAGTAGCATGTTTAGTCTCCACATCTTTGTCCATTTCTCAGCTTTATTCTTGTAATTAATTTCTAGTTTAATAACACTGTGGTCAGAAAAGATGCTATTGTCAGTTCAATCTTCTTAAACTTATTGAGGCTTGCCTTGTTTTCCAACAGATGGTCTGTCCTTGAGACTGTTTCATGCACACTTGAGAAGAATGTGTATTCTACTGTTTTTGGATGGAGTGTTCTATATAAATCTATTAAGCCCAACTGTTCTAGCTTTTCATTTAATTCCACTGTTTCCTTGTTGACTTTCTGTCTGGATGATCTATCTATCGACGTGAGTGGAGTGTGGAGGTCCCCTACTATTAATGTGTTGTTGTTAATGTCTCCTTTTAGGTTTGTTAATGGTTGCTTTATGTACTTTGATGCTCCTGTGTTGGGTGCATAGACATTTATAAGTGTTATGTCTTCTTGGTGGGGTGTCCATTTGATCATTATATACTTCCTCTCTTTGTCTCTCTTTACCTGTCTTATCTTGAGGTCTACTTTGTCTCATATAAGTATTGCAACACCTGCTTTCTTGTTTATCATTAGCTTGGAGTATCGTCTTCCATCCCTTCACTCTAAGCCTGTGTTTGTCACTGGAGCTGAGATGTGTTTCCTGGAGCAACCATATTATTGGGTGCTGTTCTTTAATCCATCTCACCACTCTGTGTCTTTTTATTGGAGAATTCAATCCACTTACATTTAGAGTGATTATTGACACACGAAGGCTTAATGCTGCCATTTTATCACTCGTTTTCTGGTTTTCCTGCATTTCCTTCGTTTCTTGTCCTGTGTCTTTCAGACTATCAATTTGGGTTTGTAGTTTTTTATGCTGGATTCCTTATTTTTTTCCCATTTTATTCTCCATATTTATTATTTGTGTCTCTGTTCTACCTTTTTGTTTAGTGGTTACCATGAGGTTTGTATGCAAAACCTCATAGATGAGATAGTCCAGTTTCTGATGACCTCATTTCCTTTGACTAAGCTGATTCAGTTCCTTTCCTCTTCCCCTCCTAAGTTTTTTGGGTCACATTTTATTCTATCTTGTGTTATGAGTTTGTGGTTAAAATGACAAGATTACCTTTGTTTTTGGTGTTTTCCTTCTCTTTATCTTTAATGTTTTACCTGAGTATTTGCTAACCTGTTCTGATGGATAGTTACAATTTTCTGATTCTGTCTACTTATTTATCTCCTTGCTCAGGGCTTTGTAACCCCTTTCTTCTTTTTTTTTTTTAGGTATGAGGGACTTCTTGAGGATTTCTTGTAGTGCGGGACTTGGGGCGATGAACTCCCTTAGCTTTTGCTTATCTGGGTAAGTTTTTATTTCTCCACCATATCTGAAGGATATTTTCATTGGATAGAGTATTCTTGGCTGAAAGTTTCTGTCTTTCAAAGATTTGGCTATATCATTCCATTCTGTCCTAGCCAGTAAGGTTTCTGCTGAGAAATTCGTTGAAAGTCTCATAGATGTTCCTTTGTAAGTTATTTTCTTCTGCCTTGCTGCCCTTTGTGCTTTTTCCTTTGTCACTGAGTTTTGCCAGCTTCACTACTATATTCCTTGCAATAGGTCTTTTTACATTGTTATAGTTAGGAGATCTGGTGGTCTCTTTCATATGGATTTCTATCTCTCTCCCCAGGTTTGGGACGTTCTCCGCTATCATTTCTTTGAACAAGCTTTCTGCTCCATCCTCCTCCTGTTCTCCCTTTGGAGTGTCTATAATCCTTATGTTGTATTTCTTAATTGAGTTGGATATCTCTCCGAGACTTTCTTCATTTCTTTTTAGTCTTAGTTCTCTCTCCTCCTCCATCTGAAGCATTTCTATATTTCTGTCCTCAATGTTACTGATTTGTTCCTCCATGCTATCAGGTCTACCATTCAGGGAATCCATATTCTGCTTTATCTCATCCATTGTATTTTTCATCTCCAATATTTCTTATTTGTTCTTCTTTATAGTTTCAATCTCTTTTGTGAACTACCTCCTGAACTCAATGAATTGTCAATATGCATTCTCTTTTAACTTGCTGAATATTTTAATGATAGCTATTTTGAATTCTCTGTCATTTAGGTCTAGATTTCTGTGTCTTCGGGACTGATTTCTGGGTATTTGTCATTTTCCTTCTGGTCTGGAAATTTAATGTCTTCTTTCATACTACTAGACAGTGTGGATTTGTGCATCTGCACTGTGGTAGTATTTGATTGTTGTTTCCACCTGTTGCCACTGGGTGGGGGTCAAGAGCTGTGTATTTTGAGCCCACTGCAATCTGTGGGGACAGCTCCCAGGTGCTGGGCTAGGGAGCTGGGTGGGGGAGGGGCACTTTCCTTCTCCTGTGCGATCTTGGGGGCTTCTCACTCTGTCCTCGCTATCTGCTGTCCTGGGGTGTTGCTTGGTGAAGACACCCCTGCAATAGCCAGTCACCTCTGTTGTGGTCTTTCCCCTGCTCTGTGAGGGACCTCAGAGATCTACGTTGTTCCTGCAGAGGGCCACCACTTCTTCCCTGCTTTTCTCCTGGAGGCCACCTGCACTCCCTGAGTCACTGTCCTTTGGGGAGGAACAGAAGTGTTCTTTTACCTCCTTCCACTTCCTTGGCAGGGAGGGGCTCTAGCATCTCCACCTTCCAACATATGGCTGTATGGGTGTCTCAACGTCTTTTGTGTTGTCAGGATGTCCTCTGTGGGAAGATGAATGTCCTTTTTGTTGTATCTTTGAGGGGAGAGTTTACAGGGAGAGCTCACTCTGCCATGATGCTGATGTCACTCCTCCTCTGCCCAGTTTTTGATTGAGTTGTTCATTTTTGTTATTGTTGAGTTGTATGAGTTCTTTATATATTTTGGAAATTAATCCCTCGTTGGATATATTATTTGCAAATATTTTCTCCCAGTTGGTGGGTTGTGTTTTTGTTTTGTTGATGGTTTCCTTTGCCCTGCAGAAGTTTTTTAGTTTGATAGAGTCCATTTGTTTATTTTTTCTTTTTTATCCCTTTGCCCGAGGAGCCATGGTATTCAAAAAGAATACCAATGCTAGACCAATGTCAAAGAGAGTACTACTTTTTTTCCTGGGAGTTTTATGGTTTCAGGTCTTACCTTCAAGTCTTTAATCCATTTTGAGATAATTTTTGTGCACGGTGTAAGATAATGGTCTACTTTCATTCTTTTGCATGTGGTTATCCAGTTTTCCCGACACCATTTATTGAAGAGCCGCTCCCTTCTCTATTGCTTGTTCTTGGCTCCTTTGTCAAAGATTAGTGGTCCACAGATGTGTGGATTTATTTATGGGCTCTCAGTTCTGTCCCACTGATCTGTGTGTCTGTTTTTCTGCCAATACCATGCTGCTTTGTTTACTATAGCTTTGTAATATATCTAGAATTCAGGAAGTGTGAGAGCCCTAGCTATATTCTTTTTTCTCAGGATTGGTTTGGTTATTCAGGGTCTTTTGTTGTTCCACATAAACTTTAGGATTCTTCATTCTATTTCCATGAAGAATGTCATTGGTATTCTAATTGGGATTGTACTGAATCTGTAGATTGCTTTAAGTAACATGGGCATTTTAACTATGTTTATTCTTCCAATCCATGAGCATGGAATAGCTTTCCATTTCTTTATGTCTTCCTGAATTTCTTTCAATTACATCTTATAGTTTTCAGTGCATAGGTCTTTCAACTCTTTGGTTAAATTTATTCCTAGGTATTTTACTATTTTTGTTGGGATTGTATTCTTTTCTTTTTTTGTGTGAGGAAGACTCGCCCTGAGCTAACATTCATTGCCAATCCTTTTTTTGTTTGTTTGTTTGAGAAAGATTAGCCCTGATCTATCATTTGCACGAATCTTCCTCTACTTTGTATGTGGGATGCCTCCACAGCATGGCTGATGAGTGGACTATGTCCACACCTGGGATCCAAATCCATAAACCTGGCCTGCCAAAGCAGAGCACGCAGAACTTTAATGACTTGGGCCAGGGCCAGCTCCTGGGATTGTATTCTTGATTTCTTTTTCTGCAAGTTCATTATTAGTGCACAGAAATGCAACTGATTTTTGTATGTTGATTTTGTATCCTGCAATTTTACTGTATTCATTAATTATTTCTAACAGGCTTTTGGTGGATTCCTTAGGGTTTTCATACATGGAATCACGTCATCTGCAAATAGTGACAGTTTTACTTCTTCCTTTCCAATTTGGATGCCTTTTATTTCTTTTTCTTGCCTAACTGGTCTGGCCAAAACTTCCAATACTAAGTTAAATAAGAGTGGCGAGAGTGGGCATCCTTGTCTTGTTCCTGTCCTCAGAGAAAAAGCTTTCAGTTTTTCCCCATTGAGTATGATGTTGGCTGTGGGTTTGTCATATATGACCTTCATTATGTTGAGGTACTTTCCTTCCATACCCATTTTATTGAGAGTTTTTACCATAAATGGATGTTGGGTCTTGTCAAATGTTTTCTCTGTGTCTATTGAGAAGATCATGTGATTTTTATTCTTCATTTTGTTAACATGGTCTATCACACTGATTGATTTGTGAATGTTGAACCATCCCTGCAACTGTGGAATAAATCCTACTTGATCACGGTGTATGATTCATTTAATGTGTTGTTGTATTTGATTTGCTAATATTTTGTTGAAGATTTTTGCATCTATGTTCATCAGCAATATTGGCCTGTAATTTACTTTTTTTGTTTTGTCCTTGTCTGGTTTTGGTATCAAGGTAATATTGGCCTCATAGGATGAGTTAGAAAGTGTCCTGTCTTCTTCAATTTTTTGGAAGAGTTTGAGAAGGACAGGTATTAAGTATTCTTTGAATGTTTCTGGAATTCAGCAAAGAAACCATGTGGTCCTGGACTTGTTTTTTGGGAGCTCTTTGATTATTGTTTCAATCTCTTATGATTTGTCTATTAAAGTTGTTTATTTCTTCTTGATTCAGTTTTGGGAGGTTGTATGATTCTAAGAATTTATCCATTTCTTCTAAGTTGTCCAATTTGTTAGCATATAGGTTTTCATATTATTCTCTTATAATCCTTTGCATTTCTGTGATATCTGTAGTTATTTCTCCTCTTTCATTTCTGATCTTATTTGGGCCTTCTTTTTTTCTTAGTGAGTCTAAGGATTTGTCAATTTTGTTAATCTTTTCAAAGAACCAGCTCTTCGTTTCATTGATCCTATTATTTTCTTAGTCTCTATTTCATTTATTTTTGCTCTGATTTTCATTACTTCCTTCCTTCTACTGATTTTGGGCTTTGTTCTTTTTGGTATAGTGTTATACTGTTTATTTGAGATTTTTCTTATTCCTTTAGGTAGGCCTCTATTAGTACAAACTTCACTCTTAGTATGGTTTTTGCTGCATCCTGTAAGTTTTGGTATATTGTGTTTTGATTTTCATCTGTCTCCATGTATTTTTTGATTTCTCCTTTGATTTATTTATTGACACAACAGTTGCTCCATAGCATGTTGTTTAGTTTCCACATATTTGTGACTTTTCAGCTGTTTTTCTTGTCGTTGACTTGTTTCATACCATTGTGTTCAGAAAAGATGCTTGATATGATTTCAGTCTTCTTAAATTTACTGTGGCCTGCTTTCTTTCCCAACATATGATCTCTTTGAGAATGTTCCATGAGCACTTGAGACAAATATATATTATGATGCTTTTGGATGGAATTTCCTATATATATCTGTTAAGTCCATCTTGTCTCATTCATTTAAGGCCACTGTTTTCTCACTGATTTTCTGTCTGGATGATCAATCCACTGTTGTACGTGGGGCATTACAGTCCCCTACTGGTATTGTGTTGCTGTCAACTTCTCCCTTTTGGTCTGTTAATAGTCGCTTTACATACTTTGGTGCTCCTGTGTTAGGTCCATATATATTAATAAGAATTATGTCTTCTTTGTGGGATGTCCTTTTATCATTATATAATGTCCATCTCTGTCTCTTGTTACCTTTTTTGTCTTTAAGTCTGTTTTCTCTGATATAAGAATGCTACACCCATTTTGCTTTTGTGGCCATTTGCTTGAATTATCATTTCAATCCTTTACTCTGAACCTGTGTTTGTCTTTAGAGTTGAGATGTGTCTCCTGGAGGCAGCATATTGTTGGGTGTTGTTTTTTAATCCATCCAGGCACTCTGTGTCTTGATGGTGGAATTCAATCCTTTTACATTTAGAGTGATTATTGATATATGACGGCTTAATGCTGCCATTTTATCTTTTGTTTCCTGGTTGTTATTTCCATTGTTTCTTTTTCCTTGTATTACTGTCTGCCATTTCAGTTTGGTGGTTTTCTGTGATTTTTTTTTAGTTTTTTTCTTTCTCTTTAATGTGTGACTCAGCTATTTTTGTTTTGTGGTTACCATGAGGTTTGTATAGAAGATCTCATAGGTGATAGCCCTTTTTCTGCTGATAGCATCTTATCTCGACTAGCCTATGCGAGTTGTGTCTTTTCTTCTCCCCCCCCTTTTTTTTTTGCTGATGAAGATTCACCCTGAGCTAACCCTGTTGCCAGTCTTCCTCTTTTTGCTTGAGGAAGATTTGCCCTGAGCTAACATCTGTGCCAATCTTCCTCTATTTTGCATGTGGGTCACCACCACAACATGGATGCAAATGAGTGATTTAGGTCTGTGCCCAGGAATCAAACCTGAGCCGCCAAAGCAGAGAATGCAGAACTTAACCACTAGGCCATGGGGCTGGCACCCTCACTTCTGTTTTTGTTGTTGAAAATTATTCTTTTTTGCGTTGTGAGTTCATGACCAAATTGAAGTGGGTATAGTTATTTTTGATGCTTTCTTTCCCTTTGTCCTGATAGTTGTTTACTAACCTATTCTGATATAGAGCTGCAATTTGCTGATTCTATTTATCAGCCTGCTCAAAGCTGTGTAAACCTTTGCCTTTTTGTTTCAGGTAGAAGGGCGCCTTTCAACATTTCTTATAAGTCAGGTCTAGTGGCACTGAACTCCTTCAGCTTTTGCTTGTCTGGAAAAGCTTTTATTTCTCCTTCATATCTGAAGGACAATTTTGCTGGGTAGGATATTCTTGGCTGATAGTTTTTGTTTTTCAGTATTTTGGACAGATCATTCCACTCTCCTAGCCTGTAGGGTTACTGTTGAGAAAATCTGCTAAAAGCTTGATGGGGGTTCTTTTATAAGTTATCTTCTTCTCTCTGGCTGCTCTTAATATTCTTTCTTTGTCATTGAGTTTTGACAGTTTTAATATTATATGCCTTGGGGAAGGTCTTTTTGCATTGAGATACTTAGGAGTTTTATTAACTTCATGTACTTGAACACCCAGTTCTTCCCTAGGATTTGGAAGTTGTCAGCTATTATTTCTTTGAATAGACTCTCTGCTCCTTTCTCCCTCTCTTCTCCTTCTGGGATACCTATGATCCTTATGTTACTTTTCCTGAGTCAGACACCATAGAATTTCTTCATTTTTAAAATGTCTTAGTTTTCTCTCCTCTGCCACCTGAATAATTTCTAGATTTCTACCTTTGAGCTCACTAATTCTCTCTTCCATATGGTCTGCTCTATTATTAATGCTTTCTACTTTATTTTTCATCCCATTAATTGTGTTCTTCATCTCCAGAATTTGTTTCCTTTGGTGTTTTAGAGTTTAAATCTGTTTGGTGAAGTACTCCTTCTGTTTATTAATTTTATTCCTGAGTTCATTGAACTGTCTCTTTCTGAGCTTTCTTGTAACTTGTTGAGTTTCTCCATTACAGTTATTGAATTCCCTGTCAGACTGTAATCTCCTGTGACTTCAGTTTGGTTTCCGGAGAGTTGCAATTTTCTTTCTGTTCTGCCCTGTTACTGCAGTTCTTCATGGTACTGATGAGTTTATCCTCTGCCAGTGCATTTGTGGTAGTAACCACCTTTCTTATTTGGGTAAAGCTTTGGTTACTTTGGTTCTGAGCTGCTTCTCGTTCTGTTTGAGAGTCTGCATTTTCCACCCTGTATTGCCTGTGCTAGAGGCATCATCAGTGCCCTCCTTGTGCTGCTTATGCCTCTGAGATTGCTGGTGCCTCGCTGCTTACGATCTCATTGCAGTCTCAGGTGTTGCCACCAGGGTCACCAGGATGCAGCACTTCTGCTGCTTTCAGGGTCTCCTATTCCCTCACTGGCTCGCCACAGGCTCTCCACAGGCTTGGATGCTGCTGCCCTGTGCACCACCTGTGCTGCTGCTTCTGGGTTGTCTGGGGGTGCTGGCTGCACTGCTGTGAGTGGCACTGGATTCACAGGTGTCACTGTCATCTCCAGGGGCCTGGGGACCTGGGAAATTGTATGCAGCCCTCACTGCTGGTAGAGCTGGTGTTGGGGGTGCCAGCACTGTGGGCTGGGTCACTGGTTCTGCTGCGGTTCTCAAAGCCTCTGGTCGCAGGTTCCAGCTGTCACTCCTGGGGGGGGGGGCAGGGGCTAAGCAGTGAGAGACTGCCATTGCTGCTTGCTTGTGCAGCCTCTGGTCTCTGGCATGAACCAATGTGTTTTGAAAACTTAGGGAAGGGCACCTTGCCCTAGCTGGAAAAATCTGAGGTTTGTATACTGTCCCTACTGTTGGAAAGACCAGGCCACTGCTGGAGGAGGGGGAGGGGGAAAGGGACTGGGTCACCAGCTCCACTCTGTGTCCTGAATTCTCAGGGCATGTGTGCCACCTACCACCGCCAGTTGCAGGGTGGGGGGCTAAGCCACACCTGCCGTGCCTGCCCCTGCAGCCTGTTTGCAGGTGCACATGGCTGTGTGAGGATTTGGGCCTTGGATTGCCCAGGGAGGGGGAGGAGGCTGCTCCCCTAGCTCCACTGCCTCCCAAAGGTCCAGTCCACCCATCTTCAGACATATAGATGCATAGATCTCTTAGGCATCCTCTTGTGGTTGGAAGGGAGTCCTGTGTTGGTTAACGGATGTCTGATTGGTTATAACTTAGAGGAGAAACAAAGGGAATCACTCACTCTGCCATGATGCTGACACTACTCTTGATCTCTTTTAAACAACAGAGTTCCTAAGAATCTCAAGGGCACTGTCCCTGCAACTATCACTGGAAGCCCAAGGTAGAGAAGGGTTTATCTCAATGAGTTTCCTGAACGTGGCTTTTGTGGGTATATCTGTTAATCAATTATAAATAAATGAATAAGAAACTCACAAAGTTTTAAAAAGAATTACATCAGTTTAACCTAAAGGAGACAGACACAATACAAAATGAAAGGGGAATTTTGGAAACCAAAATTTTTACAGGCACAAGCAGGCTGAAAAAAAAACTATTCAGCTGCAATTCCAAGGTTCATTTTATGGAAAAGTTAATTCGGAGGTTGGAACTGAGAGCCCAGAATGGAGCCAGATTCATAGAAAATCGTTACCAAGCAGTAAGAATGAGCCCTAATCAAGGAACTGGAAACGGCCCAGCTGGGTTTCAGAATTGCTACAGACAAGTGATTATTATATGCTTTCTGTTTTCCCTCTTTTTGGTTCAAAGTTTCTACAGCAATTAGAGGATGCTGGTCCCACCACTGCACATTGGGTGTAAGGGGTGGATAACACATCTTACTAGTTCACAGGTCTGTATATGAAGAGAAGTAGTAGTTAGGGGCTGTACCTGAGGAGCCTCCTCCCTACTTGACTTGGGTGGGTCAAGGGTAGAGAGAAAATATGCCATCTGCATCTCCCCTTCCCAGGAATCTGTCCCAATACCCATCTCGGTGAGCCAGCTCACTGACCCCTTTCCCTTGCTGCCCTCATGCAGTCCAAGAGCATCCTCTGTCAACTCCACTTCCCAATCACTCTCAAATCCACCCAGGGCCACTGTTCTCTCACTGCAGCACCTCCTCCTGGTCTCCTGCTCGCCTCTACACTCTCCACCAGGAGCCAGCATGATCCCTGAGAGTACAAATCAGATCACATCCTCCCTCTCCTGTCATTCCTCACATCACTCAGGTCACTTCAGATGCCACCTCCCCAGAGGCCTGCCTTCTCTGACTGTCAGACCTGAAACAGCACTCTCCTTCACTGTCTCAAATCTCTGACCCCACTTCGCTTTTCTTCAGAACATGTAGCACAACTGGACAGTATGGCACAGATTCCCTTGCTTGTCATCTGTCTCATCCACTGGAATGTACTTAAGGGCAAGACATCTCCTGGTTGGTTCTCTTCACTACTGCACCACCAGCCAGTTTTGATGGATTCCTGGAGGCTGAGAGATGCAGAGACAGTTAAAGAGCCCAGACTTCCAGCCCCGATGGCCTAGTGCTTAAAATTCAGCACTCTCTGCTTCGGCGGCCTGAGTTTGGTTCCCAGGTGCGGAACCACACCACTCGCCTGTCAGCAGCCATGCTGTGGCAGCCGCTCACATAGAACTGGAAGGACTTACAACAAGGATATACAACTATGTGCTGGGGCTTTGGGGAGGGAAAACAAAAAGAGAAACATTGACAACAGTTGCTAGCACAGGGCGATCCTTAAAAAAAAAAAGGGCCCAGAGTAGGGTGTTCTCTCTCTATGAACGGACATGGGTCTACAGTAAAATCACAGCACCTCAGACTCTTCAGGGCCCATTTCCAACAATCTGCTCATTTTCACTTGTGGGCAGTAAAGCAAGTTATTAACTTGACAGATACTCTAATCTCTGGAGATAAAGCAGTGAACCAAACAAAATTCTCACCACTACAGAGCTTACATTTTAGTGGGACTCACTCACTAGACATCCTAAAAGAACCTCCCTCTGAAAACATGTAGAATACTGAATAAAACTTTAAGATAAAGATTTCTGTTTAAATGCATTGCTGAGCTGGAAAAAAAAGTGTGGAATCCTTAGAGGCTAAAAATGGAAAAGGAAAAGCAGGTAACCCAGGGATGTGAACATACAAGCCAGCCTTGGCTCTGGAGGCATCTATAAGCCTTGGCGAACTTGACAGGGCCGGTCTAGGGCCTCATAAAGTTGGGAGTTATGGGGCACATGGCTTGATCTCCCTTCAGAAATGAAGATCTTATTATCCTAGCTGCTGTGACAGCTTCTAGGAGGCAGCCCTAAGCTGGCAGTCATCTTCAGAGGCTGCCTCATTTGAAGGGTGCTGCCTCATTTGAAGGGCTCTGTCTCACCCAATGTCAGGATGCTCCTCCTGGGGCACCTGCATTCAATGGCTGATCCATAGAGATATAAAGCCTGGTCCTCTCATCCCAACTGGGGGAGAGCTCTGGAGCGTTACCAAACCTGTCTTAGTTATCTATTGCTGCATAACACATTTCCATAAAACTTAGGAGCTTAAAACAACAAACATGTACTTTCTCAGTTTCTGTGGGTCAGGGGTCTGTGTATAACTTAGTGGGATGCCTCCGGCTCAAGGTCTCTCATGAGGTTGTAGTCAAGCTATTGGCTGAGCAGCTCCAGTCTCATCTGAAGGCTTGACTGGGATAGGAGCAGGATCTGTTTCCCAGATCACTCTTGTGGTTGTTGCCACGCTTCAGTCCCTCACCACATGGGCCCCTACACAGGGCTGCTTCATAACATGGTGCTGGCTTTCCCTGGGATAAACAATTCTAAGAGGGAGAGACAGTGTCCCAGATGGAAACTATGGTTTTCTCATATCGCAACCTTGAAGGCAACATCCCATCACATCTGCGGAATTCTATTCATTAGAAGCAAGTCAGTAAGTCTGGCTCACACTCAAAGCAAAGGGATTCTACAAAAGCAGGAATGCCAGGTGGCAGGGATCATTGAGGGCCATCTTAAAGGCTGCCTACCAGTCTTCAGAACTCTCAAGAGCTGGATAAGTTTCCTGTTGAGACTTCATCACAACCCTACTCTCCCTTCTGCCCTATCCCACTTCTTTCCCTTCCACAGGTGTTGCTCCCAAGAGCACTCACTAATGAATGTCCTGCTAACTACCAAACACCTTACAGAAAGCTCTGCTGCAGTGGAAGTCTAAGACCAGGAGTCTGATGCCCACCCCAAGGGCCAAATGCAGCTCATCTCCTGTTATCATGAATAGTTTCATTGGAAATGCAGCCAGAACCATTTGTTTAGGTATTATCTGGCTGTTTTCGAGCTACAGTGGCAGAAACAAGTGGTTACGAGAGAGATTGTATGGCCTAACAACCTAAGACATTTATAATCTGGCCTTTTACAGAAAAAACTTGCTGATCCTAGGTCTAATAGCAGATAGCCACATAGGGGGCTGCCCTAGTGGTTAAGTTCGGCACACTGAGGTTCCACTTCAGCAGCCTAGGTTCGCAGGTTTGGATCCTGGGCGTGGACTCACACCACTCATCAGCCATGCTATGGCAGTGACCCACATATAAAGTAGAGGAAGACTGGCACAGGTGTTAGCTGAGGGCTAATCTTCTGCAGCAAAAAAAGTTTAAAAGTAAAACTATGCCTTAAAAAAAAACTAGAAGAAGAAGATAGCCACACAAACCTGCTACCCCTAAGGCTATACAAACGTGAATATGTCTACTATTTCCCTGCTCAAAACCTTTCCATGGATCCCAATTTAACTCATTTAACAGTTCATTTAACTTTTTCATCAATGGATTTCAATGCCAAATAGCTTAAAACAAGAATTCTGGGTGACAGGCAAACTTTACAAATAACAAATCTTTGTAGTTTCATGGTTTACGATCCAACCAGACCTGTCCCATTGCAAAAACCCATCACACCAGTTATGAATTCCTCACCTTTCCTCATGCTGTTCCCTATGCCTACAACACCCTTTCCTCTCTCCTTTGCCTTGGGAGATTCTGCTCCTCCTCCAAGAGCCCATCTCAAGAAGCAGCTATCTGACAAGGCTTCCAGGTGTCTGCACCCCTGCACAGCTGACAGCCTCCTCAATGCTTCCAAAAGACATGACATATACAGTTGTGAAACTTCATAAAAGATCTTGAGGCCAAAAATCTTAAAATACCTTTTAGTTTAGTTTTAAGGCTAAAAACCTTAAAGTCATTGGTGAGCCCTTTCCTCACACTCCATTTCCAATAACAGCTAGTACTTGTCCTTACTATGTCAGGCACTGTTGTAAGCGCTTTACATAGTATCGAATCACTTAATTCTCACAACATCCCCATGAGGAGGGTAACATAAGTATACCTATTTTACAGAAAAGGTACAGCGAGGTGAAGACTTGCTAAAGCTTACATCGTCAGTTAGTAGTGGACCTGGGATCCCAACTGCAGTCTGGTCCAGGGCATCCTCACTGTCCACCAAAATCTTGCATCTTACATGCCTACCAGCACCGTGCATTTTTTTTACCCACAGAACATATCACCATATGATATATTCATATGTTTTCTGAAGCCTCCCCACTCTAAAATGAAAGCTTCATTAGAGCAGGGACACTGTTCTACTGTTTTATTTCAGAACAACACCTGGCACGTAGTATGCCCAGAAGAGTTACTGCCTGCACGTATGACACTTGGCACACAGTACCTGAGTTATTTTGTTACGTGTCTTCCCCATCAGGTCTCATCTCCATATTCCTACCTTAGGGTCTGGAGCACATCATGCAGTCAATGATTTTGATCATATGTGTTTCAGGGCTTAAAGTCAGAGGCCTGGACCAGCAGGTTCCACGAGGACCTTTCCTGCTGTAAGAACTGTGCCCATTCATTCCTCACCCCAATCCCACTATGGTGTCAGGGGATTACTGGTCCTTCCCAATATTGGGCTTACTGAGTGCCTTATAAGCCACAAGCAATTTACCACATTTGATGACGATGGCAATGAAGCACAAACTATAATCCTGAGGAAGATTTTTTATTGTCTTTTTCCTAGCAAAGTTAAAGGGCTTCGGTTTATCTGGATCAATATATATGGGTCTTAGATCTTAAGCAAACACTTAATACACAAAACCATCTCCCAGCCCTTTTCCAGGGGCATCTTCCAATGACGCAGGCAGAGCTCCTCTGATAACTCCACTGTTTGAAAACAGACACGTGTTTTGCTTGTCCCAAGGTTTCCAGCAGTGATTAGGTCACAGAAGCAGCAACATTTTAAAACATTGAGAAATTCCAAGAATAAAAAACATGACCACTCATTAATTTACAATGTAGTTTCAAATTCCCTTGAGAGCCTTTCCCAAGTAAAAGTTCTTTCCAGAACCGAATACATTTGGCAATCATTATCCACACAGTGTCACCACAGACCACATGGGTCTTAGAGTTCTACGCAGAAAGGATACAGGCAGCAAACCAAAAAGTGAAAAAAAGGCTCTCAGGTTTCAGCTTTTCCAGGGCGTCAGCCAACCAGTCAACCAGAGCCTGACAGTGAACCTAATGGGGAGAATTTATTAGCAAGAGGTTACCTGTGAGAACTGCAAAAGAACCCTCAGCACACAATTGCTCTGTCCAAACCCTGGCTCTCTGAGACTGGACCAAGCCAGAACGGTCCAGCTTAGCGGCCAGCACCACCCTCTAAAGTGCCTGCCCGGGAAAGCTCAAAGGTTGCCAGGAAAACTTACTGTTTGTTCCAACCAAAACCTGATGATAGGAGGACAGACCCCTGAACCCCTTCATGGAGCAGTTACTTTAAAAAAGCTTGCAATTATAAGTCCTCTCTCTGCCCCCTGAAATGCAAATCTTCTACTACCCGAAACTGTCTCAAGGCCCTGCAAGCGTCTCTCTGGCCTCTCACTCCTCGTCTCTGTGGGAAGAGCCGGTGGGCGCCTTGGTGCGACTTGTACCTTCGCTCCTATGGCAAAGATAGACGCTTGTTTCTCCCCTGCACATGCTCCAATTAGCAAATCCAGATGGCCTAGTCACGCGGCCCAGACGCCCTTCTGCCCTCCTGGGCCCGGGCCCCCGCACCGAAGCCTTGAAAAAGTCTGGTGCCCTTTGTTTTGGCGAAGCCGAGCTCAGGTCACGCTGGACTCTCTTCCCCTCTGCGATAGCGCTTCCTGAGTAAAACCCATCCTTACCACGCTAGCGCCCGGCTTCGTTTACCTCGGACACCTGTGAGCGAGAACCGATTGTCCCGGGGTTAAACCTGCAGTCAGGCATCAGAATGCCAACTCCTGCAGAAACGGGCAAGTGAAACTCTCCAAACTCCCAGCAAAATTTAAAAATATCCAATAACGGTCCTCTGTTTCACACCTTTAAACTTTGCGCTCCTCCCCCCACATTTTATTCTACGGCCTAGGGATTTCTTTGGTTCAACCCCTTTGGCCACTTGACAGGTCTACACCCCTTACTGTTCGACTAATAACTTTTACATTTCATTTTTTAAAAAAACTGAAATTACTTTTCTCTAATTACCAACGTAAAAGGAGGGAAACCGTCCAAGCGAAAAGCTGAGCGCGGCCTCACCGGCCCCGTCCTTCAGCCGCACCCGCAGCCGTCGATCTGCCGGTGGAGCTCCACGAGCCTCTGCCCCATCAGCGCCGCCTCCGCCGCCTTCCTCTCCACCTTCTCGCACAGCCTCATCACCCTCTCCTCCGCCCCGGCGCCCACGGCGCTCTCCTGCGACGCCTCCACCTCGCTCTTGAGGGCGTCCAGCAGGCTCTCGATCTCCAGCAGCTTCCGGCGGGCCCGCAGGTGCGCGCGCACGTGCTCGCGCTCGAGGGCGGCGGCGTCCCGGCGGGCGGCGTCGAGCGGGGGCCTCGGGAGCGTCTCCCACTCCCGCTCGGGCTCCCGGCCGTCGTCCGCGTCCACGGGCCGCATCGCGCCGCCGCCGCCACCGCCCCGCGGCCCGGTCAGCGCGCCCGAGAGGCCGGCCGGCCGGCAGCGAGCGCCGAGCGCGGCGGAAGGGCCACCGTGACGAGCAACAGTTCTTGAGTTTTGTCCACTTTTTAATAAAACTTTACTTTCCAAAACTTTTCGCCTGAAAATTGTGAAAGCCACGTCCAAGATGGCCCCCTAGCCGTCAACCAGCGCTCTGCTTCTTTGCTGCCCGTTTCACGACAGACCGGGACCCCTTTACGTTCACGCCCCCGGTGGAAAAACCTCAAGCTGGAGCGCGCGCGCGCGCGCCCCTGCGGGTCTCGTGCCGGGTTTCGGGGGTCGCGCATGCGCAGTTGTCTACGCTCCTCGTCCTTCCCGTTGGCTCACCTTTTTGCCAGTGTTCAGGGGTACTTCAGGCGGAGGCCGGCATGCCTACCAAGTTTTCAGGGCATGGGTTTTAACACAGAGTTGCAAAAGTGGCTTTTACCAGAAATGCAGTTACACCAAACACCGTGATCTAGGGCCACGAGACAACAGTTCCTCGCCTCCCTGGGTCCCCACGTCCCTCCCAGGGCCTGCCTCCCAGCAAGGCCTCGAGACATTTTACTTTACCCTGACATGTGCTGTCTGGAAGGGATAAGTGGGTAGGTTTATGTTGTAGACACTCTAACGGGAAAGACTGGGGAGATCCTGCTTGCACAAGTGCTGCAGTTTGGGACTCAGTGTTCTGGTGGATCAAGGAGACCCAGTAATTCCACTTCTGAATACCTGTCCGGGATTTTGAGAGGATAAAGTGAGAAAACGGGCTCGAAAGTGCATTGTAGACCTGATAGAGCTCCGGGCAGATCCCGGTGTTACTAGCGTGTGTAATCTGGTAATGGACGGCAAAATATTGCAATTAGATCTGGCATTTGTTCCTAGCTTCACAACATGCTGGTTGGGAGACTTTGGGTAAACAGCCTGAAGCTGGCTTTCTGGGCCTCACTGTCCCCACTTGTGTTTAGTGGGGTTGAGCACCAAGACCTCGAGGGAGCTGTAATAGGCAGAATGGCCCTGAGAGATGTCTGCATCCTAATCCCTGGACCCTGTCATTATGTTATGAATTACATAACATATTTTGTAATTTTTGCCTTAAAATAGTGAAAGCCACATCCAAGATGGCCGATGCAATTAAATTTTAGGGCCTCAAAATAAGGAGATTAACCTGGATCATCCAAGTGGGTGTAATCTCTGCCCTTAAAAGCAGAGAATGTTCTTGGGCTGGATTTAGAGAGGTGTAGTAGAAAAGGAAAGCATGAGATGCTTGGACGCCACCCCCCCCCCCCACCCCAGCCCCAGCCCCTCACCCCCCAGCCCCATGCTGGCCCTAAGATGTAAGGGGATTTGGCTGGGAGACTTTGGGCAAATGTAAAGCATGAGAAGGACTTGACTTATTACTGCTGGTTCAGAGATGCAGGTGACCCTGTGCAAGGACAAGAGAGAGGCCTCTAGGAACTAAGGGTAGCCTCAAGCCAACAGCCAGCAAGGAATTGGGACCTCAGTACTACAATCCCAAGGAACTGGATTCTGCCAACACCCTGAATGAGCTTGGATGCAGATTCTTCCCAGAACCTCCCGATAAGAGCCCAGCCAGCTAACGTGTTGATTTTGGTCTGGTCAGACCCAGAGCAGAGAAACCTGCTAAGCCAACCTGTTCTATTTTTTTACAACAGTTTTAGGTATACAGAAAAATTGAGAAGATAGTATGGAGAGTGTGTGGCTCACCTTTTCACTTTGATTCTGGTTCCCTTGATAAACACAAGATTTTACTTAAAAAAATTCTTTTTTAGTTGTAAATATGCATGACGTAAAATTTACCATTTTAACCATTTAAAAGTGTATGGTTCAGTGGCATTAAATACATTCACGTTGTTGTTCAAACATCACCACCATCCAACTTCACAATACAAGAAATGTTCACACATGGAGGTCTATGGGGAAGCCCTTCTGGTTTATACCTGATTTGGCCTGAACTTTACGTGAACAAAAGAAGCCTGATTATGGTCTCCCTTCCCACAGTCATCATGTCAGCCTGCTGAGTACGTGCTAATCTATAACAAAAATATCTCCTTGAAACCTTGAAAGAATGTTCTCCTGTCTTGCTCAGTGTATGTTCTTTGTTCTGAAATGGTATATAAACTGTGCTGATAACCACGCTTCTCTGGGGAGCTTCCTCCCTTGCTGAAGACTGCACTCCTGGGCTAGTCCTCAGCTTGGCCAGAATAAAACTCTCTTCTGTTCTTTCCTATAGATTGATTATTGATTATTTGTGTTGACATTCAGAACTTTTTCATCTTCCTCAACTGAAACTCTGTACCCATTCCATTAAACAATAATTCCCCATTCTCCTCTCCCCCAGCCACTGTCAACCACTATTCTACTTTCTGTATCTATGAATTTGAATGCTCTAGCTTTTTTAAAAAATTGAGCTGAAATTCATGGAGCATACAATTAACCACTTTGAAGTGTACAATTCAGTGATATTTAGTGTCTCCACAATGTTATGCAACCACCAGCTCTCTCTAGTTTTAAAAGTTTTTCATCACCCCATAAAAACACTCATTACCCATTTAGTAATTACTCCACATTCCTCCCCTCCTCATCCCCTGGCAACCACAAATCTAATTTCTGTCTCTATGAATTTGCCTATTCTGGGTATTTCATAGGTTTTAGTCTGCTACAGCTGCTACAATGGAATACCACAGAATGAGTGTTTTAAACAACAGAAATGTATTTTCTCATAGTTCTGAAGGCTGGAAGTCCAAGATCAAGGTGTTGGCTGGTTTGATTTCTCCTGGGCCTCTCTCCTTGGCTCGCAGATGGCTACCTTCTCACTCTGTCCTCACGTGGACTTTTCTCTGTACTTGAGCATCCCTGTATCTCTTCCTCTTCTTATAAGGACATCAGTCATATTGGATTAGGACCCACCTTATGACCTCATTTAATCTAATTACCTCTTTAAAGGCTACTATGGTCTGAATATTTGTGTCCCCTCTCCCCTCAAATTCATATGTTGAAATCTTAACTCCTAAAGTGGTGGAGTTAGAAGGTGGGTCTTTGGGAGGTGCTTAGGTCATGAGGGAGGAGCCTCCATGAATGGGATTAATGCTCTTGTATTAATGCTCACAGAGCTTCCTGGCCCCTTCCACCATTCGAGGACTCAGTAAGAAGGTACTGGCTATGAACTAGAAAGAGAGCTCTCACCCGAACTTGACCATCCTGCTGCCTTGATCTTGGACTTCTAGCCAATTTTGTCTCTAGAAACCTTACTAAACTCTACTACTAATGCTGATGATTTATCTTTAGATTCTCTCAAATCAATGAACTGTGAGAAATAAATTTCTGTTGTTTATAAGCTACCCAGTCTGTGGTATTTTGTTATAACAGCCTGAACAGACTAAGACAAAGGCCCTATCTCCAAATACAGTCATATTGGGAGTTAGAGCTTTGACATACGAATTTTAGGGGACACAGTTCAGTCCATAACATCATGTAAAAGGAATCATGCAACATGTGCCTTTCATGTTTGGCTTCCTTCGCTTAGCATAATATTTTCAAGGTTCATCCAAGTTGTAGCATGTGTCTGTACCTCATTCCTTTTTCATTGTATGGATATACAATGTTTTTCCATTCATCTATCGATGGCCATTTGGGTTGGTTGTTTCCACCTTTGGCTATTATGAATGATGCTGCCCTAAACATTCTTATACAAGTTAATATTTTATTTTTGATGAAAATAAAACATCATACTCTCCTTTTATGCTTTTTTTGTTTGTCTTATTTCAAGAAATCCTTCTCTACCCTGAGGTCATAAAAAATGTTCCTTTATATTTTCTTCTAAAATACTTAGTGTTTTGTTTTTCATATTTGTGGATGATAAATCTGGAAATGAGGTTTTAGGCAGGGGTCTAATTGCACTCCCCCCATATGTATAGCTAGGTATCCTAGCCCTGCTTACTGAATGTTTCATCCATTCCTTCTAGTCTGCAATGTAACAGCTGCCATATGTCGTGTCTCTGTATCTGCTTGTGTCTCTATCTGGGCTGTCTGTTCTCTTCCATTGGTCACCATCTCTAGGCTAATATTACATTGACTTAATCACTTAATATATAAATATTAATATATTAATAATAATATATAATTTATATATTAATACTTAATATATAAATTAGCTTTATAGTGAGTATTGATATCTGGTTAAGTATGGCAAGTCCTCCCACCTGGTCCTTCCTCAGGAATGTCCTGGTTTTTCTGCTTGTTCATCTAAATTTTCAATTAGTTTTTTAAGTTTGACCAAAGTGATCAAACAGACCCACCTGATGAGATTTTTATTGGGATTGAATTGACTCATTGGATTGATTCGGAGAACAATTACAATACTAATTCTGTCAATCTATTCACTTGTTCTTTAATGTATTTCAATATAATTTAATAATTTTATTCATAAATCTTTTACATATATTATGTTAAAATGTTCCTAGTTACCATTTATTCTGGGTTGAATAGTGTCCTTCCCACCCAAATTCATGT
The DNA here is from genome assembly GCF_021613505.1 of Equus quagga. Classification (NCBI taxonomy): domain Eukaryota; kingdom Metazoa; phylum Chordata; class Mammalia; order Perissodactyla; family Equidae; genus Equus; species Equus quagga. The sequence continues at coordinate 150,556,447 of NC_060269.1, read as the reverse complement.
GCACTCTGACCCTCAGAATGTGACCTTATTGAAATAGTGTCTTTGCAGATGTCATTAGTTGATATGAGATCATACTGGATTAGAATGGACCCAAAATCCAACGACATGGTATGTGAAGGCCACGTGCAGACAGACACAGGGAAGATGGCTATGTGACAATGGAGGCAGGGATGGGGCTGATGCAGCTACAAGATAAGGAATGACAAAGATTGCCCACGATCACCAGATGCTGGGAGAGACAAGGAAAGATTCTTTCCTAGAGCCTTCAGGGGAGCACGGCCCTGCCAACACCTTGATTTCTGACTTCTACCCTCTAGAACTGGGAGAGAATAAATTTCTCTTGTCTTAAACCCCCCAGTTTGTGGAAATTACAATATCCCTAGGAAAATAATACAGAATTTAAAAAGTTTTTGGTCCTATTAGAAACGATAGCTTTTAGAAAATATATTTTCTCTTTATTCCTGGTGAATAGAAACACTACTTTTATGTATTTTGTTTCTAGAAACCTTGCTAAACTCTACTACTAATGCTGACGATTTATCTTTAGATTCTTTCAAATCTATGATGTTTCAAAAACATCCTATCATTGGAATGTAATGAGAATAGCTGTGGGGGTTTTAAAAACATGTCCACAGATTCTTTGCTACTTCTCTTGTCGAGTTGGAACCTGATTCCCCTCTCCTGGAATGTGGGCTGGACTTGCTAACAAATGGACTACAGCAGAAATGAAGCGTCTTGCTTGTCATATTGAGGTGTAAGAAGACTGCAGCTGTCACCCTCGCTGTCTCCGTCTCTTTTGGATCACTCCCTCTGGGGGAAGCCAGTTGCTGTGTCTCGAGCTTCCCTAAGGAGAGGTCCATGTGGCAAGGAGTTGGTATAGGACAACCGTATAAAACTCCCACTTGGAAAAGGGAAGAATGGGATGCACACAGCACCCCTGGCCTGCAGGAGGCATCAGAGGCCACAGGCAGGAGTGCAGCGCTCCCAGCCGCGCCCGCTTAGAACCGCCAGGAGGAGGACCTACTCAGGGAGACTTCCTTGTCTATTATCCTCCCAGGCCACATAGGAAATATGCCTTGGAAAGGGCGCCATTTTGAGGGCAAAGCAGCTTCTGAAGCCTGCCTCCTGCTGCTGCAGGCGCTGGGCTCAGGAGTTCCTCCAGAGGTTGAACAACCACAGGATTTAGCATCCCCGGCTTGGAGTTTCTTTGGCAGTATAATTTCTTCAAAACCCTGGGATGCTTCCTGTTTACTTTCAGTCAGTTCCAACGTGTAGGTAATCATAGCCAAAAATCTCGTGAAGACTCTAGTTTTTATTCACTGGTCTCTGTGTTCGGTCCTTCCTCTACTCTCTCAACTGAGTGGTGTCCATGTGGAACAAGTTGCTTTGAATAGGAAGGTGACAGTTGTAATCTGGTCTTTGCTGCTTGACTGGCAGCCACTATTGAGGAGGAACTCTTAAAGGAGGTGCTTGAGAAAGACCTGGGGGCCTCAGTTTTATCTTTGAGAAGGCTTCTTCTGGAGCCATCTCTTATAACTGTTTCAGTTTGAGATGCAGAAACTCTTGCTGTTTTCAACCCCAAATGATCGGTACTGGTGGCCTCTCAGATCTTCAAAGAAGCTACTGCAGGAAGCATAGTTGAGTGACAACTCCAGCTGCCGCTTCTTTGGCTCTACCATCGTGGTCATGCCAAGGTCATGCCGAGCCTCCCTCAGAGAGACCAAGTTCAGGACTAACTTTCCCATGCCTGTCAGCTGTTTCTCCCATTGATGAACCAAGTAGAAATGAGCCTACGGTGCTATTCTTATGACAAGTTTCCCGTAATGCTCTCCACTCCTCTCTACCCCGTAACCCGTTCCTGGGCCTGTAGGAACTGGTGAGCCAGTGCCAGCACGTGCCCCACTTCTTGGCAAAGTTCTGGCCTCTACCTCTGTTTTGCCCTTGCTAGACTGTCCCCAGAGAATTGTGCCACTTTGTCTTCAGGTCTGGGAAGGGAAAGCCACTCATTTCCCCACGTCCCTCGTGCCTCTGTCAGGAGCTGGGCCAGCCTTCTCCTCTGGCCATTGCTACACCGCTCTTTGCCCTCCCTCTTGTCTAAAGCAGCCCTCCTTGGAGTGCTGGCTGTTCATCTGACCACTTTCCCCCCCCCCCCCACACTTTTGACATCCTCTAACCCCCTCCACTGGATCGCCCTCATTCATTGCAGGTTTTGGCACCTGGCTGCTGGCCTTCCTCTCCACCTCTTGTTCTGCCATCATCCTGGGTAAGTTCCATGCTCACATGGCTACCATCCCACACCTGAGCCCCCAGGCCCTTGGCCTCCTCATATCCTAGGAGCTCCTCCATGCCCCTTGGCCACTCATTCCCAAGGGTGACTTGGGGCTTGCTTGCTGCTGCCTCAAAATTGCTCAGCCCTCCTCTTTTCTGACCACATCCCCATCCTTCCAGGTGACACTTGCACTACAGTCACTAACACCTTGTTAGCACTCACTGACCCCTCAATTCACTTTAACAGCTACTTTCTCCAGTAGCTTTCCTACTCTTCATTTCTCCACTTATCCATTTAGTGTACATGGTCCATTACTGCAATAATGCCCTTGTCAAAACCCTAACCTCTTACTCCTCTTTTGTTTCCTTTTTTTCCTTCACTCCACTCTCAACAATGCAGCCCTTTGTCAGCTGAGTGCTGCTAGGGACCATCACCAACGAGGCTGCAGGAAAGCCCAGCTGTTACAGGTTGTAAAGAAACGTTCTTTGAAGAGGCAAAGAATAATATGGATGAGTTTGAGAATAATAGAATGGAGGATTTTGTGAATCTAGGAATGGAGAGTTTGAAGGAAGAACGGGGGTATAAATCAGGATAAAGGAACTACATAACATTATGGGGATCAGAGAAGGGGAACATGGAATTGACCAGGGGAGGGTCTTATTTTCCAGTGGCTGAAGCAAGCCATGGATGGATTTGGATTTATCTGGTCACAGTGGTAGCCAGAAAACAGATCCCCACTTATCTTTGAAAGATGATGGAAACTCAAGTCATTCCATATTTATCTGCTGCCTGGAAGGGGGAGGGTGTCCAGGGCCAGGCATTGGAATTTGGGCTTGCTTTCACCTTGGAGTCATCAGAGGGCAGAGGAAAGTGAATGAATGAGAACGGAGATCATTTATTGGACGATGCCCTGCGCGAGTGAGAGGGATGCAATGACAAATGAGGATATAGGCCTCAGCGAGAAGGAAGGACAACGCTTTCATCAAAAGACAAGGAAAGGATGAAAGTATCAGTCATCTTAGTCTAGGTTATGTCATCATAACGAGCAATCCCCAAATCTCAGTGGCTTAAAATAACGAAGCTTTTTCCTTGTTTGTGCTACATGTTCATCGTAGGTTAGCGGGGAACTATGCTCATCAGAGGAATAGGCTGATGATGAACCACCATCTTGGATGTTGCTGGTCCTTCTGCCAGAGGAAAGAGAGCCCTGGAGGGTCTCAGTTGGAGGTTCCGGCTTGGACGTGACATATATTACTTCCTCTCACAACTCATTGGCCAGAATTAGTCTCACACACACCCCCCCACCCCACCATCACCACCACCACCAGAGGCCTAGGAAGTACAAGCCTACTATGCGCCTGGATGCTGAAGAACTGAATCTGGTGATCAGTTTATCTCAGATAAGCTTTAGTTCTAAAGTCATACAGAAGGCCAGGGCTGGAAAGAACCTCAGGGACAACTCAGTGTCTGCTCAAGATCACACAATGACAGTGGCAGGATGACTGGGAGCCAGGTCTCGTTTTCCCCCTTGTTCCATGGCAGCCTGGACTCCGAGGTTTCATCTTCAGCAAGGTTAAGAGCTCTTTGGACTGTCCTCACCTTCACCTGGAGTGAGACTTTCGTTAATGCTCCCCCAAGTGTTGACTGTGTCCTTGGCTGTTGCTGGTCCTACCATGCTGTCCACTGGAATTCAGTTTGCTTTTCCCCAGGGTCACCTCAGCTGATGAAACATCCAGATGCAGAGGCTTTCACAAAAGCCTCTACTTTGCCGTTTTTACTACTTTGCCGTCTCCCCAGCCTGACTGACCAAGTGTGGGACCACTGGATTTTGAGCATTCTGCATAATTAGCCTCCATTTTTCATCAGAGCTTGTTGTATAATCCTCCATGCTCCCACAGCCCCGATGCTTTTCTGTAATAGCACTTTGACATGAAGGGACACTTGTCACACTTGACACAACTGAGCAAAGATAGGTCCCAGCTTCAGGTGGCGTCTGCAGTGTCAGGAACGCGTCTAAGAACCCCAGCAGGCCTTTCTGCACAGCCGTGCTTGACCTGACCTCTGAAGGCCAGCCAGGAAAGGGACAGACCGCCTGGGGCTCAGGAGAGACATATGGATCTATAGTAAAAGATTCTGGCAACTCTAGCCATACTCAATTTAGTGATTACTGAGTAAGGCTGACTCTCAGAACGGCTCCTTATCACATTCTTTGCTTAGAAAATGCAAGATGTGATTGCTCCTCCAATTGCTAACAAGCCAAGACAGACCTCAGGAACTAGGGAAATTGAGAATTGGTGGCTTTGCAACTGTGACTGAAATCACCAGAGGAACTAAGGAGTAACTGAACAGAACTTGAGACAATAGTCCTCAAACTTTTGTTTAAGAATCACCTCTAACAACTTACAGTATAATGAACAATGAGTACTACAAAGCCGTTAAGAATGTGGATCTAGGGGCTGGCCTGGTGGCGTAGTGGTTAAATTCACACGTTCTGCTTCAGCGGCCTGGGGTTCGCTGGTTTGGATCCCGGGTGCGGACATGGCACTGCCTGGCAAGCCATGCTGTGGGTAGGCGTCCCACATATAAAGTAGAGGAAGATGGGCATGGATGTTAGCTCAGGGCCAGTCTTCCTCAGCAAAAAAAGAGGAGGATTGGCCGGTAGATGTTAGCTCAGGACTAATCTTCCTCAAAAAAAAAAAGGAACACGGATCTAGATATTTAGATAAAGTAAGACTTTCAAAGAAACAACACACAAAGGACACTCAGGTTATGTAGTGTGCTACCATTTACATAAAAAAAGGTTGGGGAGAGTGATACATGTATATGCTCAAACATGCATAGTATTGGGAAGGATATATGACACTGGTAAATGCTTGTCATCCCAGGGGAACTGGGAAGCTGGAGAGAGGAATCACTTTTCTCTTTTGAATTTTCCCATTTCTATCACCTATTTTAAAAACCTACTACCAAATGCAGTGTGGTATCCCGAAACCGAAAAAGGGCCTTAGTGGAAAGTTGGTGAAATCAGAATAAAGTCTGTAGTCTAGTTAGTAGTATTGTACGCGTGTCAATTTTCCACTTTGGGCACATGTACCAAATGTAGCTTTTTTGGTGGTTGTTTCCCGATTCATAACTCCATCCTACCCACTTTGCCCTACTACTGCAAGACACACACAGATTTTTGAACCTCTGGCATTTTCTCACTGTTGTGTGCCCGGGATGTCCCTTATTCTCTCCTTGTCCTTCGAACAAGGAACAGTCACCCTTCAAGGCTAAGTTCACCAGTTACTTGCTCTGAAATGCGTCCCGCACCCCCCCCCCGCTCTGAAACGCCCCCCCCCCCCCCCCCCCCCCCCCCCCACCCAGTGCTCTAAGACATGGGATCTAGCTGGTGACACCGTTTTCTACTGTTTTACATTTATCAACTGGGTTCCTCGGGTAGCAGAAAATTACACTGCAAATAAACTGATTAGGGATGAATCCCTGTGGAAGAGACACAAGACTGAGCAGAGGGAAAAGCAGGGCTATGATAAAGTCCTAGCAAAAGTCTCAGCAGACCCCGCAGGGAGCTCTGAAGCTGACATGCCCTTCAAAGCTGCTCCAAGCTGCAGTGAGAGGGATGGGGCCCTTAGACCCCCAGCCCATTATTCCCAGGATATGGGCCACCAAAGGGGGTGTGACCTTGGCTAAGGCAGCTCTTAAGCAGAGGCACTTCTCAGAGGGCAGAGCAACTGAGAGCCATCTGTCACCAACACTTCCAGCAGCTAGGGGAGTAATACAGTCCTTCATTTCTGAAGGGAAGTGGTCCGCCACCCCACCATAATTATGTCTTACCACTACGTTCCTAGTGCAAGGACTAGAGAATGTGTTCCGATTTTCTAGGTTGAACGGCTGAAGTCCTTCTGCTCCTGAAGGCCGGGGCCTGGACCACAGGATTGTTTAAGTCCCTTCCTGCACTAAGAACTGAGGATGTTCCTTCCTCACCCAGTTCCACAGGCGCATGTAAAGGTAAGTCTTCCCTATGACTAGAGGCTTACTGAGGGCCTCAAAAACCCTAAGAAATTCATCTTCCATTTGGCAATGATGACACTCAAGGAGAAAGATCTCATTCTGAAAGAAACAAAACTTAACCAATAACTTCTTATGTCTTTTGTCTTTCCAAGCGAAATGAATACTTTTATTAACATGGTAATTTCTTTTTTTACACATGGTAGGGTTTTGACCTCAAAAACTTGTCAGGTCTGCTACTCAAATGAATTTATAGCTGGACAACTCATGAACCTTGAAGATGCCTAGCCTCTGTCCAGTTTTGGGTCCAATGCAGCCAGTCCTTGCTCTCCTTCCCCAACCCCTCAAGGGCCATTGCAGATACCTTTCACTTTATGCCCAGAATCCCCTGAAATGTACCAGGGTATTGCATCAACTTGTAGAAAATACTAAGATCTCATCTCCTATCCTAGGTTCCAGGTCAAATAAAACTGAATTAGGTTGTCCAAACAGACTGACCAGACAGGTTACGTCAGATAGTGTGCCACATAACATTTAAAGTTTGAACAAAATACGTCTCTCCTCCTTTGGTCTCACACAGAAATTAGAGTCCCAACACACAGGCAATGCCACCCTCCAGCCCTCTGACTCATCAGTCCTAGCCAGGTCGGCCCGTTCACACTCCAGTTGACGCCGGGTCCCTTCTTCAGCTTCGCCGGCAGCTGCTGCAGAGTTGTCTTCCAGAAGCAGTGCAGCTCCTCCAGCACCTCCAGAGCGGAGACTCCAACTCCGAGTCCCGTGTCACACACGGACCCAAAGTCCCAGGGAGCTATCAGGTCACACAAGAAAGAGCAAAGCATCTCAAAATCCAGAAACAACCAAAACCCAGGAACACGAGTGACTGCCGCAAGAGCTTACAATCTGGGCCCTAATTCCCGTATGTGAGCGCGTTCCCCAAATAAAAGTAACTTCCCGAAACGAAAACATTGAACAGTCGGAACTCATGTTGAGGTCGTCAACCACAGACCATAGCAGAAACGTAGTGTAAGTGAGGACAGAGTGTAGACAGAGGAAAAAGAGAAAACAAAAGGCTCTCCGGTTTCAGCTTCTCCAGGGTGTCAGCCAATCTCCACCAGTGGACCCGAATCCATTGGCTGTAAACCTGAAGCGCAAGCGGGAGAAACCCATCGTTAAGACATCAGTCCTGGGGGGGAACAAACCAAACCCCTCACAGGCAACTGTACGGACGCCGCCTCGTCCCAGCCAGAAATCGAGCAAAGCCGTCATCGTCCTAACGACCCTCCCTCTGAAAACGCTCATTCTCCCCGCGCTTGCTCAACGGCCCGCTGTCACGCTGCTCCCTTAGCCACTTTCAGGTTTGTTGCCCCACGATTACCCCTTGGCCCATGACGCCAGTTACAAACACACGCGTATCAACCCAGAGACACCAACCTATTTTTCCCTAATTACCAACGTAAAAGAACCCTTAACGGGAGCTACTAACGCCTCCTGGGGTAGAAGCCGAGCCCGCTTCCACCCTCTGCCCCTCGCTTCCTCCCGCGCGGCCCGCCGTCAAGCGAGCCCCTCTAAGGTCCCCCCGCGCACGGCGCCCGCCGCCTCACCGCCGCCGCTCCTCACGACGACTCGCTCCGCTCTATCCGCCGCACCAGCTCCACCAGCATCTCGGCCATCTTCGCCACCTCCCGGGCCTTCTCCTCGGCCCGCTCGCCCCGCCTGGCCGCCCGGCCCTCGCCGCCGTCGCCCGCGCTCTGCAGGTGGTTCAGCGCGCTCTCCTCCGAGGCCTCCACCTGCGTCTTGATCTGGATGAGCATATTGTCCATCTCCCACAGCTTGCTGCGGTTCCGCAGGGGCGCCCGGCCGCGCTGCCGGCTCAGCGCCGCGATGTCCTCGCGCATCTCGTGGATGACGGGCAGCAGGAACTGCTCGAAGTCCTCCTCGGGCTCCAGCACCTCCACTTCCTCCGGCTCTGCCAGCTCGACGATGTCCAAGGGCCGCATTTCGCCCGCTCTCCGGAACCGCACGACCGACGTCTGCTGCGGAGACAAAATGGAGACTCGCTAGGCTTATCAACAGAGTTCCAGAATATTCCTGAAAACTTTTACCCTTTTTAAACTTTTCGCGTCGGAGAAGCCACTGAAACAAGCGACTTACGAGCAGAGAAGCGGCGAACAAAATGGAGTCCCCGCCGTCAACCAGCGCCCTGCGTGTTGCAGCCCCTTTCACGACACGGCCGTGACTCTTTACGGTCACGCCGCCGAGAGATCAAGTTGCGAGCGCGCGCACGTCAACGCAGCGCACAACAGCTCGGCCGCGTTCGCGCGCGCGCACGCACGCACGCACGAGCGCGCACGCTCGCCGTGGTTCCCTCTGCTCCGCCCTTCACCCTCCAGTGCTCCGCCCCTCTGCTAGTTTGGCTTTTTGGGGTGAGCGCTTGTGGGTGCATCCTCCTATTAGGGAACTTGTCGAGTGCCGGGTTTACGTATTTTTAAGATGTAGATGCGGTCTTCCTACGCCAAACGGGGAAGATCCTACGTCATAATGGACTGAAAGTCCATGATATCCCCGGGCTAATGACCCGTTCCTCTTGAGCACGTGACTGGACCCCTCTCAGCCGTCTTAAAGCCTCATTTCCGTTCTTCCCTGGATTACAGTCAGAAGTGTCTGCGTGTCTCTCCAGCAGACCAAGCCCCCCATGCCTCAGGGGGAAAGGTCTGGTCTGGTTCCTCTTGAGGCCCCACCAGACCCCAGGCTCAGTTGATGTTGAAAGAGGCGTTGTTGACTACCCTTCCCAGCTTTTACTGCAGCGAGGGGTCCTGGAGTCTCCTTACCCTAATGCCCTGAGCAGAGCTTGGCACGCGTTAGATTTAACAGTCACTCAACATAAGCTTTTAAAGAAGATGAGTTAACTTTCTAGCCTGTTGACCTAATCACAATAGAACAATAAAAACATCAGGAGTCCTTGGGGGCCGACCGTGGCTGAGTGGTTAAGTTGGCGCGTTCTGCTTCAGTGGCCTGGGGTTCGGTGGTTCCGATCCTACCCACTGCTCCTCAAGCCATGCTGTGGTGGCACCCCGCGAGAAGAACTGGGATATGTAACTCTGTACTGGGGCTTTGGGGAGGAAAAAAAAAAGAGGAAGATTGGCAACATGTTAGCTTAGGGCCGATCTTCCTGCTTGCACAAATGCCGCATGTTTGGCTTCTGTTTTTCAGTCCGTTAAATGGATACAAGTCTTAGTTTTGAATATGGCAGAGTGAAGGATTAAGAAAAACAATAGTTATGACAATGCTTTGTAAATACCAAGCTTAGACATATGCAAAATGTATATCTTTGGTTTAGACTTTTCTCCAGTTCTTAATATTTTGGTTGCTCTTGTAAAAATCCAACTTTTGGGCTTTCTTGATATGTCAGAGGCAGAGAGCTCATAAATTTTTTTGTATGAATAAAAACAAATGGCCAAACAACAATGAGATACCACTGCATACCTATTAGAATGTCCAAAATCCAGAACACTGGTAACACCAAATGCTGGGGAGGATATGGAGCAACAGGAACTCTCATTCGGTCCTGGGAGAACCCAAAATGGCACAGTCACTTTGAAAGACGATTTGCAAGTTTCTTACAAAACTAAACATACTCTTCCTGTATGATCCAGCAATTGTGTTCCTTGATATTTACCCAAATAAGTTGAAAACTTACATCTGCACAAAAAACTGCACACAGATGTTTATAGCAGTTTTATTCATAATTGCCAAAACTTGGCAGCAATCGAGATATCCTTCAGTAGGTAAATGGATAAATAAACGGCAGAACATCCCGACAATGGATTTTTATTCACTGCTGAAAAGAAATAAACCATCAAACCATGAAAATACATGGAGGAAGCTCATATGCATATTTACTAAGTGAAAAAAGCCAATCTGAAAAGGCTACTTAATATATCATTCCAACTATATGACATTCTGGAAAAGGCAAAACTATGGAGACAGTAAAAAGATGAGTGCTTGCCAGGGGTTAGGGGGAGGGAGGGGTGAACAGGTGGAGCACAGGGGCTTTTTAGGGCAGTGGAACTATTCTGTGTGATACTATATTGATGGATACGTGTCATTATACATTTGTCAAAACCCATAGAATGTACCAAACCAAGAGAGAACCCTCGTGTAAACTATGGACTTTGAGTGAGGATAATGTGACAATGTAGATTCATTGATTGTAACGAACGTGCCACTCTGGTGCTTGATAGTGGGGGAAACTGTGCAAGTGTGGGGGCAAGGCGTATAGGGGAACTCTGCTTTCCGCTTAATTTTGCTACAAATCTGAAATTGCTCTAAAAAATCAAGTCTATTTAAAGGGGGAAAAAGTAAATGGCTCCCACTAGATAGATGAATTGAAAAGCACTGCCTGTTTCTACGATGAGATTAGCTTGGCCCCACTGAGCCAGGTGCTTTTGGGCAGAGCAGAAAGCCCAGGGTGCCTAACCTTCATTTGGAAGCCTGATCCCGAGCATTTCCTTGTTTTCTCTTCTATTAGCTTCCGTTCTTATCTTTATTATCTCCTTCCTTCTACTTTCTTTGATTTATTCCATGTTCCTTTTTTAACTTCTTAGGTTATAGTTGTAACCTGTTAATACTTTCCTTTTTTTTCCTAATATAAGCATTTAAGATCTTAAATTCCCATCAGGTGTGGCTTTAGCTGCATCCCACAACTTTTGATACAGTATTTATAGTTTCCTTATTATTTGGTTCTATGTATACTCTTATTCCAGCTATGATTTTTTGATCCATAAGTTATTAGAACTATGTTTTTAAATTTTCAACCACTTGGGGGCTGCTATGCTCGTCTTTTACTGACTTCTAACTTAATTGTGATAAATAAATGGCAAGCAATAGCATATAGTGGAGTATATGAGGAAGCCATTTGGTGTAAAACTAATTTAGCCTGACTTTGTTTTCCCAAAAGGGCCTGACATGGCCATTGAGCATGAACTGTATGTCTGCTTTGAGTATTTAGTATGTCCCGCAGACAAGAACAAATGCCCTTAAGATAAAGGTGCAACTTCCCCCACACTGGCATTTCCTTAAGGATAAGCATCTCTCCCTAGGCTAGGAACTGATTGCTGTGCTCACCTGTGCCCACCCAGCTCAAGACAAGAGACCTGCTACCTGCTGGGTGAATCGCTATGCCGGCTAGGCAATCTTGTGACTGTTGTAAAAGGGACATTCCAATCATATGTGATACATGCTCTTTGGCGGTATGTAACCACTCTGTGCACCCCACTTCTTTGGTGCCCTGCCCTCCTTGGGGAAGGAAGGCCCTGGGCTGGTCCTCATGTCTGGCTCATAATAAACTCACCCCACTTGCGATTTATAGATTGGTTATGGATTATTTGTGTCAACAGTTGTATTTTGCTTAGAAATGGAGTTCTGTTTGATAGTAATTCTTTAAAGTTTGTTAAGACTTCTTTATGGCCTGGTCAATTTTTGTCAATTTCGTGTGTGTGCTTGAGAAGAACAGGCATTCTCCCATTGTTGGGAGCAGGATCTTATACGTGTCTGCGGACTCCTCTCTCTGTTACTGCAATAGCTTCCTGTTTTTGCTGTTGTTCCCCTACAGTCTAAGCTCTGCCCAGCTTCCAGAGGGTCTTTTGAAACACAAAGCAGAACATGTCACTCTTTGGATTCGGAACTTTATACTTTTTACTCTGTTTCAAGCAGAGTAAAAACCCAGGTCCTGGGGCCAGCCGGGGGGCGCAGCAGTTAAGTGCACACGTTCTGCTTAGGCGGCTCAGGGTTCGCTGGTTCGGATCCCGGGTGCGGACATGGCACCGCTCAGCACGCCATGCTGTGGCAGGCGTCCCACGTAGAGGAAGATGGGCACGGATGTTAGCTCAGGGCCAGTCTTCCTCAGCAAAAAGAGGAGGATTGGCAGCAGATGTTAGCTCAGGGCTAATCTTCCTCAAAAAACAAAACAAAACAACCCAGGTCCTTACAACGGTCTACATGATCCTACTGCTCTGCCCACCCACATTCCTCTCTGCAGGCTCAGCAGTTGCACAACCCTGAAATTGAGTGCCTGCTGTGCCTCATCCTGGTCCTAGTCCTGCCCCTCTGACCATGTCTTCTACCATCATTCCCCTCACTTACTCCACTCTAGTTGTATCAGTCTCCATGCTATTTCTGGTACATGGCAGGCAGCCTCTCACCTCAGGGCCTTTGCACTTTCCATTTCCTTTGCCTGAAAGGCTCTTCTCCCAGATATCAACATGAATTTCTACTCTTAGCTTCCTAAAATCTTTGATCATTTGCTGAATAAGTGAAAATCCCAAACTTAATAGTCTTGTTCATATTTTCTATAACCATGTTAATTTGTCTGCTTGACCTATCAATTATCTTATTATATTGATGGATTTGTTAACTTCTCCTTGTAATTCTGTCACTTTTTTGCACACATGTAACTTACACATATAGCAATTATATTCAGTGCACAGAGAGTAGAATCATTACATACTTCTTATCACTTGAAGTTTCAGGAAGTTCAATTTGTATTTTTTTTTCAAGTCTGCCTGGCTGATTTTTTTTGTTGTTGTTTTATTAAAGTAATATTTTTCATAGATTCTCATTGCACCTTTTTCACATTTAAATTCTCTGAAATTGTGCTGCACCTTTCAATTGCTGTGAAAATAAGCATTGATTTACACTTTAATTGTAGTGTATTCTCATTCTTAGCGTTATCTAGAATAATGGTGAGTCTTAAAATTGATGTATCCTTAGATTTTACAAAATCCTGTATTATTTCAAAATTCTAATGTTATTTTGCTGCTTTCTCAGTTGTCTAACTTGCTTGTATAGTATCTGATCTTGTACCTTACCCTGGAACAGGATGTTCTCAACTGCAGATGATTTTGTCCCCCAGGATATATTTGGCAATATCTGGAGACTTTTGACTGTCAGCTTGGGGGGAAGGGCTGCTATTGGCACCTAGTGGGTGGGGGCCACAGCTGTTCCTAACACTGCCTAGCTAATTTTGATAGTATTTTGTTTCTTGATTTTTTTTTCTTCAATTACTTTTCATTTCTTTAAATATTTAATAAATAGTCCTTTTATATTCTATATCAGATAATTCCAATATCAGTTGCTTTTTGTTTCTGCTGACTCACTCATGGCCCTTTGTTTCTTTGCGTGTGTGTGTGTGTGTGTGTAATATTTGCCTGAACTTACTTCGAGGGAATCCTAAGAGGCTTGGTTGAGAAAGCTTCTCCAACAGGGATCTCTGGATGCTCCTATTGGGCACAGACAAACTCCTAGACTCGGTTGAGAGTGATTCCACAATTACAAATTCTCAGAATTCTTTTTTCAAATTTGTATTTATGTTTCTATTATTTTTTTCCACGTATAACCAGAACACACAAACTGGATTCTTTCTGGTACCTCTGCCCAGGTTGGAAGATTTTCAACGGCAGGGTTGGTTCAACCCCTCCAAGACTTAGCCTTGCATCCCCTGTGTTTCTGCTGTTGGTAACTCTGGATTGACCTCGGCTCACCTCTCTGGTTTCAGTGTTCAGTTCCCTCCTCACCACCTTTGGCCGTTTCTCTTACATACTTGCAAGCTCAGCAATGCAAGTGAAGGACGGTGTGTGGTAATCTATGCAGCCTCTGGGTGTGGCAGAGGAGCATCAGAGAGTGTCTTCTCCACCTGATCTCCAGAAGCAGGTGGACCCTCCAGCCTCCCTTTCCTCCTCTTGCATCCTGTTTCAGTGCTGGGCTGAGAAGTCACAAGGACAGCAGGACTTCCAGGACACTAGGGCTTAACTCCTTCCCAGGACAGTGAAGAAGAGGGCGCTCAGGGAAACCTAAGCCATTGGCAGTGTGAGAACCTGGAGACCAGCAAGTCCAGCCTTGCTCCCTTTCAAAGTGGAAACCTGGCAGGGTCGGGCTCATGAAGCTAATGGGGTGGAGGCTCATGGGTCACCCTTCCCCCTCCTGGTGGAGCATCTACCATATGTGACACCCGGAGGGATAATTTTCTCATACTCCCTCCTCTCTATGACAAGTTATTTGCAGTAATAAATGTGAAATAAAACGATATGTGATGTCATAGGCATTTCACATTTCAAAATAGATTCATATATTTCTTCAACTGCCTCCTCTTTTACTTAACACTTTTCTTTTAAGTAAGCTCCATGGGGTCGATGTCTTTGAGGGTGCCCCCTTCACATTTCTTAATGAAATTCGCAATAATTATGGAACAGTTGCTGATTTCACAATACAAAAGGCTTTGAGTTCCTCCAGGTTCCTAAAGGACAAGCACAACTATTTATTCAGTAGTTTTTTTGTTTTTAAAAATTTTTTTTCTGCCTTTTCTCTCCAAATCCCCCCGGTACATAGTTGTATATTTCAGTTGTGGGTCCTTCCAGCCGTGGCATGTGGGACGCCGCCCCAGCATGGCCCGATGAGAGGTGCCATGTCCGCGCCCAGGATCCAAACCGGTGAAACCCTGGGCTGCCGAAGCGGAGTGCGTGAACTTAACCACCCTGCCATGGGACCGGCCCCTATTGATTCAGGAGTTTTGATAGCTCCCTAATAGTTTGATCTTTGCTCTTGTGATTTGTGAAATAATAGGAAATATCTATAGCGATCTCTGCCCTGGGTTCCGGGCACGGATCTCCTAAAGCCCTAGCAATTCCCTAAGTGATAAGAGCGCTGGGAGCTCTCTTGTTCTTATATTTGGTCTCTGACCCTGGTTCTTGATGCGAAACTCCTAGATCCCTTGGTCTTTCCTGAGTGAAGGTGGTGCCTTTTGTTCTAATGGTGTGACTCTGGGGGCCTCCTGGATAGGGGCTGTTCACCCATCCAGAAAGACCAGGTCATGATTAGAAGCTTGGAATTCTCAGCCCCACTCCCCATTCTGCAGAGAGTGGGGAGGGGCTGGAAGTGGAGTTAATAGTTGATTATGTCTACGTGATGAAGCCTTCCTAGAAATCCCAAGAGTATGGGGTTCAAAGAACTTCTGGGTTGGTGAACAGGTCTACATGCTGGAGGGTGGTGCCTCCCAACACCCTGGGGACAGAAGCTCTTGTGCTCAGGACCCTTGTTTCTCCTCATCTGGCTGTTCACTTGTATCCTTTGTTACGTCTTTTATAATAAACCAGTAAACATAAGTAACATAAGTAGCCTGAGTTCTGTGAGCCATTCTAGTGAATTATCCAACCCAAGGAGGGGGTCAGGGAACCCTGGTTTATAGCCAGCCAGTTAGAAGTACAGGGGTCAACCTGGTTTTTTTTTTTTTTTTTTTTTTTTTTTTGGTGAGGAAGATTGGCCCTCAGTGAACATCTGTTGCCAATCTCCCTCTTTTTGCTTGAGGAAGATTGACCCTGAAGTAATATCAGTGCCAACCTTTCTCTACTTTGCCTGTGGGATGCCGCCAAGCATGGCTTGATGAGCGGTGTGTAGGTCTGTGCATGGGATCCAAACCTGTGAACCCCAGGCTGCTGAAGTGGAGCACACGACTCAACCACTACACCACCGGGCCGGCCCACAAGCTGGGACTTTTGATTGCTGTCTGCAGTGGGGCAGTCTTATGGCACTGAGCCTTTCACTTGTGGGATCTGATGCTAATTCTAGGTAGATAGTGTCAGAATCGAAGTGAAGTATAGGACACCCACCTGGAGTCGCAGAGAATTGCTTGACGTGTGGAAAACCCACACAAGTGGTGGCAGAAGTGCAGTGAGGCGTTGTGAGTGTGAGTACAAGTGTGACCGAAAGTTCGGTCTCTGATCCCGATGCCAATCCACATAACGAGAATAGAGTCTTGGGAGAAAAGGGAAAGCTTTACTTTACCAGGCAGAGAGAGCAAAGCAAGGGCTAGTGTCCCCAAAGTTGCTTGCTCCCTGTTAAGAAACTGGTAGGGGTCTTTATATGGGGTTTTAGGTAGGGGAGGGGGGCCGTGGACTTCTTGGTCCATATTTTCCCATCGGCCTGTGTCTGGGGCTGCTTCCAGCGGAGGAGACAAAGGATCTCTTAGATGAGTGTCCTTGGCTGTTCATCTCCATGGTGGAAGGCAGACTCTGACGTCAGGAAGCTGAGGAGCTGGGCCTAGGAAGTTTCGGTTTCTTGATGTTCTCTGGACATTCGTTTCTCTGTAAAAGAACTTCAAGGTCCTGGGATCAGCCGCAACTTTAGTGGGAGCCCAGGGTGAGGCCATCTGTGCTTTAACAATTTGTAACTTCTGCTTGGCTCTATAGCTCAGGGGGTCAGAGGTTAAAGAAAGAAGCATTTACATATGAGTGTCACTAAACACCCAGGGACCTGGAAGTGTGTGCTTTTAGTTTTAACCCGTATTTGCTGGGTTCACTGTAGGGGAACCAACATCAGGGCTCATGTTAACTGCGAGCTGGTAACACTAGTGTGAAAGCAAAGGAGAAACACCAGAGTGAGGTTTTCTTTGCCCATCAGTCTGATACAATAATATTTTATGTAACTAAGTGTCTAATAATTAGTCAGTGAATTTTAATGAAACCAAAATCTCTGCAGAAGGTGCAATTTAGGCAAACAGTAAATTATACCACTGATGTAACATTTTATTTTCTTGATTAGTTCTTTAGTTTTAAAACATTAAAAAAAGAATATGTTTTAAAGATTTCACAAAAATTAAATATTTAGTGTACAAGCTAAAGTTTGCACTTACCAAAAAAGAAACTCACTGTGTTTTAAATTATAAACATAAATTAATAGTGTAAGTGGTCACATAGAATGATAGAATAAAAGTACGTGAGGTTTTGTTTCTTCATCTTTACAATACCTAGGTTGTCATTGTTTGTTTTGTTAAATGCAGAAATCATGGCACGATAAGCACTGAAGGTGTGAACTGTGCCCAAAGCCGGTGTGAATACCTTTGGGCCATTGTGCACTTACTCTCAAAAGGATGCCTGGAGCTGAGTCCTTATGTGTCAGGGGCAACTCTACAATTGGAAGCCTCTGAATTAACTTCTATGTAGAATAAATGTTTACTAAAGGAAAAACACCCTTAGATTGAGCTAATTTGAAGCTTACATACCGTGTTAGTCTCTGGCAGCTGCTGTAACAAATTATCACAACCTTAGTGGCTTAAAACACCCCACCTTCATTCTATTACAGGTCTGGAGGTCAGAAATCTAAATCAAGATGTCAGCACGGCTGTGGTCCTCCTGGAAGTTTCGGGGGAGTATCTGTTTCCTTGCTTTTTTTAGCTTCTAGAGGCTGCCCGCATTCTTTGGCTCCTAATCCCTTCCTCAAATCACTCCAACCTCTTGCTTCCATTGTCACATCTCCATCTCCTTCTCTGACTCTGATCACCTACGTCCTTCTTATAGGGACCCTTGTGACTACACGGAGCCCACCGTGATAATCCAGGATAACCCCCTCCATCTCAAGATCCTTAATGTAATCACGTCTGCAAAATCCCTTTGGCCATATGTGAGATGACATTTACAGGTTTAGGGGACTAGGAGTGGCACATCTTTGGGGGCTGTTCTTCAGCCCACCCCACATATATTCTCAACAGTAACTGCAGAAGCTGTGTTTTGAGAGAGGAGCATTTTCTCACTGATATTGTTCGGAATGGCCTGCGCATGTTGATAACACAAAGCAGGCAGAATGCGTTGGTTTTATTGGTTTTTAAATTCCCCACAGATACTGCGTCCTTTGTTGCCTGGCTCCCAATGTCCTGTCCTGGGTCCACCACTACCCCCCCCCCCCCGGCGCCCCCCCAGGAGGGTCTATAACATTTTTCTTTTCTCTCTGTCCAAATCAGAAAATTCAAAGATGCAGTTCTGCAAACCAGTTTTGCCCACTTGGGCAGCCCCAGGGCTTCATTAGCATAAAGCCAGGCAGTTTCAGCTGGCAAATGATGCGGAAACTCATTTTTCCCCAAGTTGGAAACTGGAGAACAGTTTGTCCGGGACCAAGTGAGGCGAGGGAGGGCCACGTGGGAGGAAGAGTTGGAACTCCAAGTCCTGTGGCTGGCTTCTGAACCCTGCAGGGGAGCAGAAAAAGGTTTATTTTTTCCTTCCCTCTTGATGCCCTTGGGAGGGGAGGAGGCTGAGGGCCCAGTGGGAGAGACCTGGAGCACAAACCAGCCTTTCATGAGTCCCAGAGAGAGCACAGAGCCTGGACCCGTGAGCCGGCTGGGGAGGACTCGAGCTGCCTGCACAGCTGTGGTCCTCCGAGAGCCTGGAGGTCTTGCTGACCCTGAGAGCAGATGCTTGCAGGCTCCACCGCTCCCGCTCCGCAAGGCTGGAGCAGGCTGGTGTCGGCCCTAGGACGTGCCCGCAGCCCGGCCTCCTCCCCCTGCGCCGTTTGCACCCTGCTGGTCCACAAGAGCACAAGCTGCCATACTTCCTCCGCCTTCTCTTTCGCTGCTTCTCGGAGACTTAAAAAGCGAACAAAGCCAAAGCCCGAGGTTATCGGAAACGGATGGGGAGGGGGGATGATAACCTGGTCCACAGGTTTTATCTGGGTAGTGAGAGAAAGGGGAAGGAGAACAGGAACAAAGCCATCTGTTTCGTGGCAAAGGATAATGATGACTTTATTTTGATATCTCAGTAAAGAAATATAGGCTTATTCATGATATTAGGGCAAAAATCCAGGAAGTAAGTACTAACAAAATTGAACAGACTATAGAACTTCCAAAGTAATAAGGAGAAAAGAGAGAATAAAATAGAAACCTGACCAATTGAGAAGAAAAGGAAAAATAAGAAAGAGAAAACAATGAAGTAAAATGCATTATAAATAGAAGAGAGAAGAAACAAGGTCCAATCAGTCAGTGAGCACACTGACTTTGCTTAAAAGATGGAAACTGGCAGTTGGAGTTAGAAACAAAAATCCAGGTATGTGTTATTTACAGGAAACACGCCTATGCCTATCATGAAGTGACAATGAAAGTATAAAAATAAAAGAATAAAGGAGAATTTAAGGTCAAAAGCTTTAAACAGAAAAAAGAGGGACTTTGCATCATAATAAAAGATATGACTCAGAAGGAAGTTATATATACCAGTTATCTATTGCTGTGTTGAAAACACCCCAGAACAGAATGGCTTAGCACCATAACTATCACCATCACAGTTGTGTGGCCCAGGAGTGTGGGCTCACTGGTTCCTCTGTCTCCCGTGGTGTTGCCTGGAGTCGCTGGCGCCGCTGTGTTGCACTCCTGGCTGGGCTGGCATGCTGGAAGGCCCCAAAAGGCTTCCCTCCCCATGTCACCTGGGGCGTTTGCAACGGCCAGGGGCCTTCTCTCTCGTCCCTCTGGTTGCCTTGGTGAGAAGGAGTTGTTGCTGCCTTTGGCTGTAATGGAAGCTGGGAAGTGTGGTTCTGGCTGCTGAGCCACTTCTCAGTAGAATCCAGTTTATACCGTGGAGGGAAGAGGGCTTTTGGTAAAGAGCCAACTACCTCGGCTGCCACCCAAAACATCCCTGGACCGTTGAAGCCAGTTTAGGTCGGTCTGTGCCGTCTGGCTTCCGTAAAGGCAGCTTTGAGAGGTAAGGTGTCAATTTGGACTTGCCTTTTCTTTTTACATTAATATTTTTCACATTTTTGTATTTTTTATTTTTAACATTTTTTGTATTTTCTGTGAAAATAACAATACATGTATATATGTATAATGTTATAATTTAATATAATATTTACATTTATTATATTATATATTTATATATTATATCATATTCATATATTATACATATATATAATTATAATAATATCTAATTTTAAAGGAAATGCGTATGTAACCATCAACCAGGTCAGGAAATAAAGCCATGCCAACCCCTCAGAACTCTAATTTGTCTCTTCTCAATCCAGCCCTCCCTCTCCCCGCTAAAGAGAATCGCTCTTGTGACTTTTGGTTGGTTTGGTTATTTCTTTGCTTTCTTTATGGTTTTATCAGCTATGAATGCAATCGTGAATAATACAGTGTAGTTTTTTCCCAGTTTTGAACTTTCTGTAAGTGGAATCATAAGTACTCCTTTGGATCTTGCTTCTTTTACTCAGGGTTTTATGTACGTATGAGGCTCACCTGTGTTGCTGCGCGTAGGTTTACTTCACTCATTTCTTTAAAAGTTTTAGTGAGGTCACATTGGTTTATAATATTATATACGTTTCAGGTGTACGTCACTACATTTCGACTTCTGTATAGGCTGCATCGTGTTCACCTCCAAAAGTCTAGTTTCCACTGTCACCGTACGCATGTGCCCCTTGACCCTTTTTGCCCTCCCCCTGCACCTGGCCCCCCAGTAACCACCGATCTGTTCTCCATATCTATGTAGTTCACTCATTTTGATTGCCCTGGGGCAGTAGTTCTCAAATTTGAGCATGCATCAGAATAACCTGGAAAACTTGTTAAAACATGTATTGTTGGGCCCACCCCTGGAGTTTCTGATGGATCTGGTCTGGGGAGGGGCCTGAGAATGTACATTTCTAACAGATTCCCTGGTGCTGCTGGTGCTACTGGTCTTGGGGCCACACTGTGAGACCCACTGCGCTCTCCGTTTATTCGTGCTGCTGTTGATGGATATTTGGGTTATTTACAATTTATAGCTATCAGGAACGGTGACACAACTTGCTCAAGAACAGTGACTATAATCTGTTAGTCCCATCTGCTCCGTAAAAAACAGGTCCTGGGCACTCTTTAGAAATTTTCTCTGGGACCTTCCAAAACATTCCAGTGCCTGGAAATCTCTCCACACATATCTGCACACTTAGAGACACACACTATACTATATAGGGTGGTAGTGGGTAGAATTGTGTTCCCTGAAGTCCCCAATCCCCAGGGCCTGTGAGTGGGGCCTGATCTGGAAACAGGATCTTTGGGGAAGTAATCAAGCTAAGATGAGGTTGTGCTTGAGCAGGTTGGGCCCTTAATCCTATATGACTGGTGTTCTCATAAGAAGAGGAGAGACACAGAGGCAAGACGGCTGTGTGAAGGCGGAGGCAGACATGGGCGTGATACAGCCACAAGTCAAGGAGCACCAAGAATTTCTGGGGTCACCAGAAGCTGGAATTGATGAGAAAAGGTCCTCCCCAGGAACCTTCAGAGGGAGCGTGGCCCTGCCCACTCCTTGATTTTGGACTTCTGGCCTCCAACGTGGTGAGAGAATGAATTTCTCATCTTACACCACCCAGTTTGTGGTACTTGGTTACAGCAGCCCTAGGAAATGAGCACAAGGGTGCTCTGAGACGGGCTTTTTTCCCTCTAAGATGTATCAAGTACGTGTTTCTAAGCCAGTCAGTGGGCCCCTTCCTGAAGGCCCATCTGGCCAGCTTCCAGAACACCCTCTAGCTCCACCCCGCCCGCCTCCTCGCTGGCAGGATTCATTTCAAGGGCCCGGTCCCTCTGTTGCCTCGCCTTCCTCAGTGGTGCCTGGAGAGATTCATGAACTAAAGACTCTAACAACAATACAGTAGACGGTAGAAGTGACTTTGGGCACTAAATAAATTTTATGATTTAACAGTTACTGTAAGTTGATTATGCATTTATTTACATAGGTCCACACCTTGTGCCATCAAGTTGGTTGTGACTCCTAGTGACGCTGTGGACAGCAGAGGGGGACTCTGACTGGTCTTTTCGTGCCATCCTCTCCCCGTCTGGTGCCATATCCGACAGTGCTCCAGCACTATTCATAGGGTTTTCATGGCCAAATTTTTCAGAAGTGAGTGGCCAGCTCCTTCTTCCTAGTCTGTCTTAGTCCGGAAGCTCCGCTGAGACCTCTCCACCATGGGCGACCCTGCTGGTATTTGAAATCCTGGTGGCACAGCTTTCAGCATCACAGCAACACACAGCGGCTACACTATGATACCGATGGACGGGTGGTGTGGTTCCCTGACCGGGAAACAAACCCCGGCTGCAGCAGTGACAGCCCCAAATCTTAACCATAGACCACCAGGGCTGGCTGGTCTACACCTACTCAGCTGTAATTCTGAAACCCAAAAAGCTCTGAAAATGACACAT
Source organism: Equus quagga (assembly GCF_021613505.1). NCBI lineage: Eukaryota > Metazoa > Chordata > Mammalia > Perissodactyla > Equidae > Equus > Equus quagga. The sequence goes on along the minus strand of NC_060269.1, from coordinate 150,534,200 downwards.
TTCTTCTTAACTCCATTGATGGAAAACCTGGCCTGAATGGACGTGAGGGCATCTGGTGCTTATTTATTCCATTTACTGTGAATATCATGTTTTCACTGATATTTCACACATGCCAGTGTTTGTGTTAGTATACTCGGGCAGCTGTGACAAAGTGACACCAACTGGGAGGCTTATCAGCAGAAATTTGTTTCCTCAGAGTCCTGGAGGCTGGAGGTCCGAGATAAAGCCATCGGCAAGGATTGTTTCTTCTGATGCCTCTCTCCTTGGGGCCGCCTTCTCCCCATGTCCTCACGTGGTCGTCCCTCTGTGCGTGTCTGTGTCCTGATCCCCTTGGATCAGTCAGATTGGATCAGGGCCCACCAGTGGCCTCATTTTACCTTAATCACCTCGTTAAATATCCGTCTTCAAGTACAGTCGCATCCTGCAGTGCTGGGGGCTAGGGCTTCAACACACACAGCTCAGCCCATGGCAGTGTTTGATCACTGGTGCTGCCCCAGATCCGGTGGAAGCTGTGACACGACACAGGACATGTGCTGTTCATCTCTTTCTAAGATCTGAAGAAGTCTGAACTCTGGGAAACCCATCTGGCCCCAGGCTCTGTGTAAGGACCTCTATTGAGAACAGATTCCGAGAATGTGTGGCTGTGATCTGGTGTCTCTCTGACTGCTCCTGCCCTGTTAGAAGTGACCTGGGCAGGCATGTGCTGTAGCCACCCACACTGCTGAAATTCCCAAAGCCCAGGGGTGCAGCTCCACCAACAGCCCGGGTGGGCGTTTGGCGCTTTCTTTTTGGAAGGACTCCAGAATGGCCACCCCATCCCTCTTGCCCACTCCTGGCCAGGGCAGCTGAGCGTCGGAGGGGCCCCTTGCACTCAGCCGGGTCCACAGTGCTCATCTACCTCACCTCCCTCGGCCCTTCCTAGTCCTGGAACTCGTGTCAGCGTTCTCCCAGCCGTCTCACTTCCCAGAGGACAGTTCCCAGCAGCCAGCCTCCCACTTCTTCAGGGCCAGCAACTCCTTGGGAAGGAGACCGTGGATGCACCATCCTGCGTGTAGCTAGCGCCTTCGCCTGGCCGCATCTTGGGAAAGACATGCAACCTGACAACAGTGGAGCCTCCAGGACCAGGAGCCAGGGGGCCTGAGTTCTAGGCCGGGATGACATTGACTGAGTGACTTCAGCTCTCCAGGCCTTAGTGTCCCCGTCAATGAGGTGGAGTCAAGAGCCCTGACCTCCCAGGCTGCTGGAGGATTTGAGATCATGTCAGTATGTGCCCTGGACAGAGCCTGACACATACACGAATGACAATAAGAGCTACGTGGGAAGGACACCAAAAGGCACTCTTGGTGCCAAGGGAAAATGGTGGCTGCACTGCTCCACTGGGCACGCGAGACTTCGAGACGGTAAAGCTGAAGATGCTGAGAATCCTTCCCAGGTGTCCACTTGTGCCTCAAGTCGCCGTCCAGGGAAAGCTTTAAAACACCAGGCAAAATTGACCTGGATCCTCCAATGGACCATTTCCAGCACTGCCCTGGAGGGCCATGAAGTGAAGAGTGGACGGAAACTCAGGAGATTCCAACGTCCGCTCTCAGGACCCCACACTGTCGGGCTCACACCTTCGGCAGCAGGACCCATTTCACAGGCGAGCTGAATGAGGCCCTCGAGGGGAGCTGACCGAGTCACGGTCCAGGCAAGCTGCTGGCTGAGCAGGGCCACACACTCAGGACCCCGTGTGCCACCCACTCCTGTGCCGCATCCCTGGCAGCCACAGCTGGCATTTCAGCAGAAGGGGAAGTTCCAAAGCCGCTCACACAGACACAAAACTAAACAACGTGCGCCAGGCCTTCGAGGCCCGCTCTCCTCCTGCCCTCTGCTGGGCGCCCGTGTCACTCAACGTGCCCCTCAGTGTGTCTGCTCTAGGTCCACGAGGAATCCCTGTAGTACGTCTCCTTAGAGCGAGCCTGCGGTCAGCCTCGCCCCGTCAGGGGCTGGGGACACGGCAGGTGGAGGCAGCCTCCTGCTGTCCCTGCCCTGGAGGGGAAGGTGGCGTGGGCATGGGGATGTCCCACGGGCTCCAAAGGCCTCCTGTCCCTCTGGGACCCCCCACCCTGCACCCCGTGTCACCAGTCTGCCTCCGATCTGCCTGTGCAGGGCACCTCGTGCTGCCCCAACTCCAGACCAGCTCCCGCTGCCGAACCGGAGAAGATGTGCGCTGAGCATGGCCACATCTCACCTCCCCAAGGAGGTCCGAACCCGTCCACGTCTGTCCTTCCCTCGGAACCTTCCCTCCGCCCTGGGTCCACACGATTTCCTTCTCTCCCATAGGTCCCTCTGTAAAAATGTTTACAGTCGAGATACATTTCACACACCATAGAAATCGCTCTTTCAAAGTGCACAATTCAGGGGTTTTCAGTCTACTCACAAAGTTGTGCCACCATCACTGCTATCTAATTCTACACCAATTTCATCCTCCCCCAGGGAACCCCCATACCTGGTAGCAGTCACCCCAGTCTCCCCAGCCCCTGGCAACATGCCTCTTCTTTCTGTCTCTGTGGATTTGCCTGTTCTGGACATTTCATATAGATGAAATCGTACACCACGTGCCCTTTGTGTCTGGCTTCCTTCTCTTATATACTGTTTTCGAGGTTCACCAGGTGGTAGCATGTAACATACTTTGTTCCTTTTCACGGCTGCATAGTGTTCCAGTGCACAGATGGCCACGTTTTCTTTACCTGCGCATTGTTGATGGACAGCTGGGTTGTTCCCGCTTTGGCGAGTGTGCGGACTGCCGCCATGAACACGCACGAATCAGTTTCTGTGTGGGTGTGCTTTCAGTCCTCCTGGGCACACTCAGGGAGTGGAAGTTACACTTGCCTTGTTGTTAATAATTCCAATATCGGATGTGCCCCGTTTCACCTGCTGTGAGGTCTCCTTTCATCTCTGGGACCCAGCCGGCTGCAGAGCCTTCCCCGCTGGGCAGGTGCACCCCTGAGTCAGAGGAGGGGGTCTGGGGCAGGGAGCTTGGTGCTGCAGCCCCCTCCCCTGTCTGACGGCACAGCCACGCCCCCTTGCAGGGCTGTCACCAGCCTGGGATGAGCCCATGAAGGCGCCTAGCGCACAGTAGGGTCACAGTTAACACTGGTGACGCCTGCATGACAGACACATTTGGTGTCATTGTGGGTCCCTCTCTGCCTTTAGGAGAACCCCACATCCTTGCCTTTTGCAAATGAACGAGGAGGCAGGAGTGTGTGTGAAGACTCGTCCACGTGAGAGGAGAGGAGACAGCTGGCCCCAGTGGGCGAGGGGAAGAAACAGGTCCTTACAATGCAATTTTTATTTGAGAAAAATAACAAAACCCCAAACCCGACCATTTCCTGCCCCCTGCCTACCAGACTGGCAGCCGCTCCCCCCTCATCCCTCCAGGCGGCTTTTCCCATCTGGGTCCTGCTCCCCTACTGGGGACCCGGGGCAGCCCTGGGGCCACAGAACTTGCCAAGGGCTCACTCCTCTCGGAAGTGAATGAAGAAGGTCCGGATTTCCTTCGGGTGGATGGTGACGTTGGGGCCTCCCTGGGGCAGCGAGGGAGCGCGGGAGCCTCCTGGGGGAGCAGATATTATTGGTCTCCCCGCACTTCTGTCTCACATGGACTGCAAATTATGAGCATCTGATTTCATACAGGCCACACCCTTAGAGCACATGGTCAGTGGAGGTAAATTGATTTCCAGCCACTGTGATCAGTTGTAACGCGATTCAGCCATGTTGTGGTTACTCAGGCGTTCGCTGAAGTACCCGTGCTTGGGAAGAGCTTTCTGAAATGAATTTTCAACACATTCTTTAAAGATATGTGAGCTTTTCCTAAATGTGCTGTAGGGGGTAACAGATCTATGTTCTTCGATAATAACGTGTCTCCTGGTCCTGGGGAGGGATGGTGAGCTGCCGGCCCCGTGTGGCATTTTGGAAACCACTGTGACATTAGGCAGGAGGAACTACAAAACCTATAAAGATCTTCATCCTCCCTGACACTGCATTCACACTCTTGGGGGTTTATCCTAAGGAAACCACACAAAGAAAGAAAAGAACTTGTATGCCTAAAGATATTCATTGCAGAATTCTTTAACAATAGAAATGACACAAAACAAATCCGGAGTCAACCCAAATGCCCAATGATAAGGACACGAGTTTCCAGTTGCAGCTTAAGCAGAGCGGGATCAGCGAAGTGGCAGAGAGCTCAGGACCATTTGGGACATGTGGGGGTGTGCGTGTGTGTGTGTGTGTGTCAAACCAACCTCATCGGACAGAAATAGCTTAAGTCTGCAAACATTTTCTACAACGAGGGTTTTAATAGCCGTAGTCTCCTTTAACACAGTCCACTGTCAGGTTCCATGGGCCTTGAGACGCCTGTATAGACTTTTCAATGTTAAGGACGCCTCTCTGCCTGTCTTAGCAAACACATCTACGGGAAAACTTCACTTCACAACAAGATACAGATCGGAGCGTAGATTTCACTGCAGCTGTAAGGTGCTGGGCACACAAGCATTCCCTAACTTCTCCTTAAGTGTTTAGCAAAATGTCATAGCTGGCCCACGGCCTGGTTGCCCACAGCACCTCTGTTGCGTCTCAGGCCATCGTTGGCACCCGGGGATCCACACTCGGAGCGTCCGCCTCCAGCTTTGTTCTCTCCAGCCAGGGCTGAAGGAAAGATGACAAGAATGAGACTCTTCCGTTTCCTGGGTGCAAGATACCTTCCTGCTTTTGTTTACCATCTGGGGTCTGTTGGACCTGCCCTTTTATATGTACCTATATATACATATACACAGCTTAAGATGGGCAATGAAATGAATATCCGTGCATTCACCCCCCATGGGTTCCAAAGGCCTCCTGTCTTGCTGGGCCTCCCACCCTGCGCCCCATGTCACCAGTCTGCCTCCCATCTGCCTGCCCAGGGCACTTTGTGCTGCCCCCAACTCCAGACCAGCTCCCACTGCCGAACCGGAGAAGATGTGCATTAAGAGGTTAACCCAGGTTCAGAGACAGAATGTCCACGTGCCTCAGAAGCCCCCTGTGACAGCTCATCGGGATCTCATCCACCCCGCTTTCTCAGGAAAGTGCTACACTGAATTTATACCAGGGAGTCCCTGTGTTCTCTTTGTTGTCTGTGTTCCTGAACCATGCTTGTTCAGGGTTGCCTGTTTTTGCAATTTAAATGAGACCGTAGAGCAGGTCTCGTTTCTGGCCACCTGGTAACTGTTTCGAAGATTTTTACATGATGTTGTGCGTCCCTGAAAGTCACTCATTTCACTGCTCCGTGACTCTAAAGATGCTACACTTTCCTCCTCTGCTTTACTCTGGATGGGTCCTCGAGTTGCCCCCCACTTTTGGAGGTACCCGTGTTGGGCTGTCTCCTGGTGCACACGCCAAGAATTCCATATGCTGAGAAGCGGCCTGCTGGCCCACAGAGTATGTGCCAGTTCAGCTTTACCAAGTCGTTTCAAACTGTTTTTGCAAAGTGGCCCACCAGCTCTAGAAAGTGAGAAGCTGGCAGTCATTCGAGTTAGGTAGCCACGCAGGGGCGACAGGGCAGAGCGGAGCTATCTGCAGGGCCTCCCTGGGGCCTGGGGCAGGTGGCCACGTGGCTGGTCCTGCCTCCCCCAGTAGAACAGTGTGGCGTGGTGGCTGGGACCCCGAGTGCAGCTGCATGACCTTGGGTGATCTGAGCCCAGGTGGCCTCGTTGTCAGGGGGGAGCTACTGTCTCTCTTGCATGTTGTTGCGAGGGTTAAGTGAGAAGGAGGGGGGACGCCTTGCACCGTGCCTGCTCATGGGGTGCTCTACAAACCCCAGCTCTAAATATTCCTTTCTCCTCGTGTTCCTCACCTTCCACCACTGCCCAAGAAGCACACACTTCTACAGCTGGGCTTGAGAAGAAATGTTTCAGAATTGCTAAAACGGTTTTTGAGATAGAGAGAAAGAAAGTGCTGGCAAGGCTAGCCCTCCATGGTGTTAAAACATAGTATAACAGTTCAATCATTAAAATGGCCTGGAGTTTATCCTGGACCCGGAAGAGAGATCAGGGAACACAAACAATACACGTCTTAGTTTCCTGCAGTTGTGCTAATAAGAGGCACGCGCTGAGTGGCTTGGACCACAGAGAAGTCCAAAAACAAGGGCTCAGCGGGGCTGGCTCCTTCGGAGGCCGTGAGGGAGAATCTGTTCCAGCCTGCTGGGGGTTTGCCGGGAACCTTTGTCGTTCCTTGGCTTGGAGACACATCACCCCGATCTCTGCCTCCATCTTCACGTGGCGTCTCCCTGTGTGTGTGTCTGTGTCCAAATGTCCCCTTTTTGTCAGGACACCAGTCATATGGGATTAGGGGCTTACCCTAATGACCTCGTCTTAAGTAATTACATCTGCAACCACCCTCTTTCCAAATGAGGTCACATTCTGAGGTACTGGGGTTAGGACTTCAGCATGTGCATTTTGAGGGGACACAAGTTAACCCGTAACAGAAAGTCAGGGATGGATTTTAGGTGCATAACAACTTCCTGTGTTACGCGCTCAGCGTTTATCAAGTGCCTGCTCCGTGCTGGGACTAGGAAACACAGGGACAAACACACCAAGTCCCCACCCTCACGGTGCTCAAGCAGCGGGAGTGGAAGGACATTTCATGACGGGCACCAGGAGAGGGGCCAGCTCCTTGCATCTGTTACCTTTATAACCAGGACAAGTTAAAGAGCAGACTGCACGTGACACGAGCGCTTTCAGGAAAACAGCGTGCAGTGTGGAATGTGCAGCCGGCCACAGCCTGAACTCAGGGAAACCTTCGGCCGAGCAGGCCCCAGGTTCCATGGTGCACGACTGAAGATTTTCATTTGCAATTTCATTCTCCGTGTTATTGGAGTGGGAAGATGACATGGCCTGATCTCATTTTTCTTCCCACGGTGAAAATAGTGCGGGGGGTTTTCTTCTGCCCACCATTGGGTGTGGTCATCACACTCAGAACACCGATTACTTAAATCACCATTGTATTTTTTCAGTTTGCTCTGAAAAGCTCAAGTCGCCAAGGTTCCCAGGGCTGGTAACTTGGCTTAGTGTGCTGTGTCGGTTGAGTGTGGCAGATGGGCAGCCCGGAATCTCTCAATGTGATGTCTCTACCCCGGAGGAAGCAGCCGCGTGTGGGGCAAGAGCTGGGAGGAGGGAAATCTGGGCTTGATTCCCAAATGTGACATCCTTGCCGAGGGACCTCGGACAGGTGCTTAACGCCTGTGGACTTCAGTGTGCTCACCGGTAAAGTGTAGTGGAGGCTGCCCACCTCTCTGGGATCTTGGGAAGATTCAACTGAATGATGGGTATGGAAAGTGTTTTTTGGGGGATTTTTTTTTTTATCGCAGTAAAATATAGGTGACATGAAGTTTATCATTTTAACCATTTTAAGTGTCCATTTCAGTGGCATTGAGTACATTCACAATTTTGTGTAAGCATCACCACCATTCATCTCCAGAACTTTTTTATCGTGCCAACATAAGCTCTGTCCCCATTAAACAATGACTCCGCATAACCTCAGCCCCCGGTAACCGCTTTTCATTTTCTGTGTCTACGAATCTGACTGCTCCAGGGACCTCGTGTACATGGAATCACACGTCTTTGCCCTTTTGTGTCCAGCTTCCTTCACGGAGCATGATGTCCTCCAGGGTCATCCGTGTTGTGGCGTGTGTCAGAATTTCCTTCCTTTTTAAGACTGAATGATATTTGTGGAAAGGTTTTTGAATCATACACTGCCGTGAAGTTAAAAGAACCGCGTTTTACAGGGAATGTGGAAATTAGTGCACAGACACGGTGAACCAGGTCAGAGCGCGGAGAGCCCGTGAAGTGACAGGCGGCCTCTCCCTTCCCTTCCACCCCATCTCCAGCCCAGGAGGCGGCCACGTTCCACAGTCTACATCACCCTCCCGAGAGCTCTCTGCGTCGATGAGCGTTCCTGTGAGTGTGTATCCTTTTCTTCTTTAGATCTGCTTACTCTTCTGCACCTTGGTTCTTTTTCACTTTGACATCTTCCCATATTGGCACACGTGGAAACACTTCATTCTTTAAAGTGTTGCCTGGCATTCCGCTGATGGACGAGCATAACTTATTTCCCCAGGTACACATCGGTGCACATTTAAGCTGTTTACAAACTTTTGCCATTAGAAGCAATGCTGGAAAGGATCCTTCTCTACGCAGGGCGGGAGCACCTGGGGAGTGAATCCCGCGGGGGTGAGGGCCGTGTGCACGTAACATCCTCAGACTGCAGAGCTGCTGTCTGCGGACGGCTTCCCTGCTTCATACTCTCACCCGGGGCGCACGGGTGGGACTTCCCCCACTGACGACACCCCTCCAGGGGAAAGACCCAAAGAGCTTTTTTGGGTCACTGCCATATTTTAAAAGCGCTACATTTCTGGTTTAATTCACATTCTTTTTAAAGTTATGAGAGTGGACGAACCTTTTTTCCCTGGCTCCGTGGGGCATCTGTCTTTATTTTTATGCCAATAAAAACTTGTTAATTTCACTTTCTCTTGCTTTTCTGTTGTTTTTCACCTTCTCCTTCTTATTTATTTGTAAGAACTCTTTACATGGTAAGGAAAAGCACTGTGCGTGCTCATTGTTGAGATCTGTTCAACCCAGGACTACCTCTGAGGCTTTTGTGTGAGAGCAGGACCGCCTTCTCTGAAGCCACCCCTAAAATTACGTGTGCGCCTTGGGTAGCAGCATTTTGTTTAATAATCTGTACGGGCTTCCTGCCCCCAATTCTCCCCAGCCTGGTTTCTAGTTCTTTTCTTTCAATCCTCGGGTGGGAGGCTCTGCTTTGTATCCAGCAGTCACTCACTAAGCTCTTGTTTCATCCCTCAAGCTGCCCACAGTGAGGTGGGGAAACGATGATGAAGACACTCTGTGGAACAAGCTTGGAGGGAGGCTGTGGGGTGTGCATGAGGTGCAGGGCTAATGCTGTGATAGCAGCAACCCAGCAACCACATGTGTATGAGTCCAGCGGACTGCAGCGTTGGGCGTGGTCCCTGCCACAGGGCATCATGGAAAGCTTCCCGGAGGTGGTGACATTTCAGTTGAGCCACAGTGGGACCTTTCATTGTTCACTCACAGAATTGGGCTAAATTACCTTTGGAGACAGGTCCTGGGCCAGGGAAGTCCATGCTCTGTTCCCTCATCCCCAGGCTCTGAAGTCTTCCAGGAAAAGATGCCCCATGTCTGAGTGGGCCCTGGGCCTGCACGGAGGGCAGGGGTGGGCTGGGGGAGGGCTCCCATTTATGAATTTTTAAAGCTGAGAGTGACCCAGAGTCCCTAACGATGACTTTCCAGGCTGTGGAGAAGGAGCCGCCGAGAGGGGAAGTTTGAAGACAAGTGAGAGTGTGGAGACGTGAGGGTCACCTCCCGCGGGGTCAAGGTGGCCCAGGGGCAGGCGGACGTGTCTATCCTCCTCTCACAGATTCAGAGGCTGAGGCTCCTGGAGCGCAGGCTTCCATGCTGGGGTCAAGGGTGGCTGCTGCCGGCTTTTCTGACTCCGGTCTGTCTGAGGCTGTGGGGAGACACAGGCCATGGTTCTTCTGGAGAGGCGGCCTTTACACGCGCGTTTGTATGTGGTGTTCGGGTCCGAGCGTTTACCAGGGGGGTTGTTGTTCGTGACCGATGTTTCCCTTTTCCTGATTATACAAGTAAAATATAAAGAAGATTTTGGACAGGCTGTGGGGTGGCAGCAGTGAGCAGCAGACCAGGCCCCCCGCCTCATGGGGCTTACCTCTGCATGAGGGACCATGAAAAGGAAGAGAATAAATCAGTGAAATCAGTCATGTGTTGGGTGGTGACGGGCTGTGGAGAGGGAATGGGGTATCTGGGGCGGCACTCTATGATGAGAATTAGAGGGTCAGGGAAGGCTCCCGAGGGACGTGAAGGTGCACGCTCTAGAGACACGGGGGCGAGGGTGGGAGTCTAGGCAGAGGCATGGCCAGTGCAAAGGTCCTGAGGCAGAGGGGCCTGTTGCGTTCTATAGACCACAAAGAGTCCTGCAGGTCATTATCAGGACATTGGCTTCAACTCAGGGTGAGCTGAGAAGACTCTGGAAGGCTGTCATCAGGGGGACAGGGTGTCATTTCCACTAAGCAGCACCCCTGAGGTGCTTGCTCTGCCTGTAGGCCCCAGCGTGGGGTTTCCTTCCTGTCTCTCCCCTCTCCCCCTCCCCTTTCCTCCCTCCCTTTCCTCCCCCTTCTCCTCTCCCCACCCTCCTTCTCCTCTTCTCCCCTCCCCATCCCCTCTACCCCTTTCTCTCCCTCTCAGTCCCTCCATTTCTGTGTGTGTGTTGGGGTAGTGCTCACATACATTTGGGGCCCCCAAGTTTTCACTGAAGGTCATGACTCTTAATAGTCACTCAGTTACACTCTCCTATGGACAGGTCGTCATTTATTAAACTCATTTCCTATTCTTGGACATTTAGGGTGTTTCCAGTTGTCCCATTTCATTTTTGACGTGTATTTATGGCACAAACACCATCTGTAGAGAGTCTTAAAAATCTCCATTCTGCACTTGGACAGCAAGGTCAATTGTGGACTATGGTCCCCAGGCGCCATAACCAGCCTTGAGTCGTAGGCATTACCTATGGAGAAGTTCATTCCTGTTCCCGTGGTCCCAGTGCTGCCCGGTGGGGAGTGCCAGGCTCCAGCAGCCCACGGCCATTCCTCCTGTGCCCAGGGCACACTTTGTTTGGGACAGGAGGCTGGGTCTTTGTGAGAATGACAACCAAGTGGACTCTCTCGCCGCTGGAGAGAGACCTTTTCTATGTCTTTTCATGGGCTTTCTCGAGGGAGGTTGGGAGGCCCCATGGTTGAGAATGACATTCAAAGCTTCTGGTCAGGAAGCTAAGACAACTTGGCTGCAACCAACTTGAATGATGCCCACTACTTGTTTTTGATCTGATCGTGCTCTCTCCTAGGCTGTGGGAGTATGTTCTTACGATTTCTTTCATTTGCATCCTAGGATGCTCCTGAATTCTAGAATATCACCTACCTTTTAGTCACAGGTGAGAGCATTCTAAAATTAGGTTTTGAAGCACAAACTTTCTGAATTTGGTCATTAACTCATCATCAGAAGCTTTCGTTTTCCTGCTGGGGGTTGACTTTGCCCACTGCCTCCGTTGGCTGTGCTGAGGGTCAGAGGAGAGTTCTAACATGCTGTGTAAATTTGAAAGCACTGTGCCCCTGGTATGGGAGGAGAAAGCATGGAGCACATGGGGGAGCCCATGGCTGTGATGGCCAGGCAGGACAGGGTGCAGACTGGGCAGCCACTGTACCTGGACCCAATTCAGGCCCCCAGATCCACTCTGCTGCTGGTTCCATGGGGAGTCCCAGCTGCCACTTCCCGTTCAGCTGACCCCACGCCAGGTGGGTGGGTGTCCTCAAGTGGTGCACAGCGGCAGCCAGTTCGTGAGCATCAGTGCCTGTGTGCCGGCCACCATAGCAGACAGGTGGTGGCAGGTTCAGGCAGCCACACCGCTGGCCTCTCCACCTGCTCCTGGACACTGCCCAGCTGATATCCGGGCCATGCTCCCAAGCCTGTGCCTCGGCCTCCAGCTCAGGCCCTGCAGCGCATCGCCTCAGTTTCCTAATCTATGAAATGGGGATAATTCTTTCCTCCCAGGATGGCTATGAAGATTCCATGAGGCCAGGGAATGACAAGAGCCAGCTGGAGTCAGCATTTAACAAAGTCCGCTTTGCTGCCCCTCCCCGTGGCCCTGTCCCTGCCCTTTCTGAGACATCTATGCTCCTCTGACTCCTACCGGCAGAGGAGACAGTTGTTGCTCCGTTGGGTGTCCAACATCTAAACCCTCTTTGTTTGGGAAATCTTCTGCCTTATGAAGCAGATCTCACTTCCCACCATGAGAATGGAGTAGAAGATCCTGGATCCTGGTTTTCCCAGTCTCCGGTGTAGCTGGGGCGCAGGCACGTGACCTGGACTCTGCCTGTCCCATATGCCTGCCTCGGACTTTGATTCTGAAGCCAGGGAGGTAACAAACCAGGGATGGCGAGGGTGGAAGGTGGGGGAAGGGAGGGTCCCCAGCAGTGGAGGGAGCCACAGTAATCACCATGGATGTAGGTATTCTCTCCATTTCCAACTTCAGAGATGCAAAGGTAGAAGACCACAGGTCTGGAAGCTAACGTGGTATGTTTACTGGACCTAAATGCATATTTTCAAAGGAACAGTGTGTGAGGCTGCAGCCCGCAAGACTCATGGACCTGTAACGTGCTCCGCGTGCCGTCAGAATTTCAGGACCAAGGACAGCAGCTGCCTTAGCCCATGGCGCCCTCTGGTGGTCAGTATGAGAGAGCGCAGGGCATGGCAGGGGCCCTTCCGGCTGGCCAGCTCCCTCTTGGAAAATGATGGGTTCCAAGTAGGAAACGGAGAGAAGGGAGGGGAAGAAGGAGAGCTGGAGGGGAATGGGACAGGTCTCAACCATAAGCAGGGACGGTCATTCCAAATGTTCCTGAAACTGAGAACGAAGGAGTTAAAATTTCCCTGGATTAAGGTGAAACCGTGCCTTGTACCCACAAGGTTAATGTGGGAAACAAAATAACTGGTTTCTGAGCCTGCCTTGCAGAACAGCAGGAGGAGCGCTGAGAAGAGAGGAACTTACTGACAGCCCCTGCCTGACTCAGCATCTTGCAGGAACATTGAGAAGCTATAAGGAAGCTATAAGGACTGATAGTAAACTTTAGATGTCAGAGACTAAAAACCCACCGCATGCAACACGTAGAACAGATGGTCACGCCTGCAGGGAGGACTCAGAACTTCAGCCCCCAAGGCCACATGCTCCCCCTCCCCTACCTAAAGCCCCAAATAAAAATCCTTGCTTGTAGCTTTTTGGAGAGTTTGGGACTGCGGCGTTAGCTGCCTGTTCTCCTTGCTCCCCACTTTGCGATAAAATTCCTACTTTCTCCCACTACATCTGGTGTCAGAGATGGGCTTGCTGCAAACTCACTTCAGGTTCGACATCACTCCCAGTGCTCACTTCACCTGAGAACCTGGGTGTGGGGACCCAGACCTCGGTTTATGAAAATGTTTACTCAAGCCCAACCACGGCATCACTCAGATTCAACAATTATCAAGATTCTGCCACACTGGCTTCATCTCTCCCTTCTTCCTCTTGCCCGTTTTCCTTGACAAGAGGCTTTAAGTACAATCATCCCCCTCACTTCTGCCTGCATCTTTCCTCCCTAACCACAGCGCCTTGCTCACCCTTGACAAAGCAGCAGCAATTCCTCGGGATCCTCTTGTCGAGCCCTGGTCTACATCTCCAGGACCCTTCAGCCCCTCCCCCTGTCTTACCTCTCAGCTGTGCCTTCACCCCGACATGCTCCTGTGCGTTTATGTGGGTGCCCATCCATCCCTCCACCTGCAGGGGGCTCTGCGTTTGTGGGATGGATGAGTTAATCCTCGTCCCCATCTCTGCAGCTCCTCTCAGGTCTAGGCCACCACCGTCGCTCAGCCAGCACTGCAGTACCTCCAAAGTGGGCTCCTGGTTTCCACCTTGACCCCCAGAGTCCATGCTCCATGGAGCAGGCAGAGGAATCTTGTAAAAATGGAAATGGGACCATGTCGTGTCCCCTCTGTCCCCTCTCCGGCCACATCCCCTCCCTCTCACACCCTCTCTGCTCCAGCCACACTGGCCTCCTCGCTGCTCCAGAACACACCAAGCTCATTTCACTCCTGGGCTTCGCATGGGCTGTGCCCTCTGCCCAGGACTCCCTTCCCTGCCTCTTTCTCATATTGAGGTCCCAGTGGAAAAGTCACCTCCTCTGAGAGGACTTCCCTGACCACCCTCCATCTGGAGCTGCCTGTCTCGGGATCCCACTCCTCCTTTGGTGCTCTTCATTGCGTTTGTCACCATTGGAAGCCATCTGATCCGTCAACCAGCTTATTGTCTCTCCAGAGCAGGGGGCTTGTCTGTCTTGCTCACTGCCGCTTCCCCGGGGCCTGGGACGGCGTCTGGCATGTAGTGGGAGCTCTCTCACGTGAATGAGTAAGTGAACATGTGGTAAACACACATCCTCGCTAAATTCTGTCCTCATGGGGCCGAGCGCCCGAGGCCTGCTTCCCTCTGCTCCCCTCCGCAGTGTGGACACGGGACACCCCCAGGCACGACTCCGTGGGCAGCGCGCTGGTGAAGAGCGGACTCTGGATCCAGGTTTACATCCCAGCCAGCTCCACTCTTCACAGCTGTGTGACGTCGGGGAAAGCGCTGACCCCCTCTGCTCAGTGTGCTCAGCTCTAAAGTGGGATAGTCACGGCACCCGCCTGAGGATTGTGGAGAGGGGGAGCTTGAGTTAGCGTGCGCAAGCAGGTGTGTAAACAGGTGGAAAGGATCAGGGCTGTAGCAAGTGCTGTGTGACTGTCCCTGTGTATGACTACCTCCAGCAGACGTTTTGGTCACTACTGCACGCAGGACGCCAAGACCCCACCCTGCTGCTCACCAACTGTGCCAACCTGGGTGGGACCCTCCGCTTCTTCGTCTGTGGAACAGGACAGGGAATATCTGTCTCCTTTCTGGCACTGTGGACCAGCCACCGGGTTGGGAGCCTAGAGCCAGGGGCTCAGGGGCCACTGGCTCTGCCACCTGCTGGCCGTGTGACCTCAAGTAACCTCTTCTCTCCAGCCTCCACCAGCATCTCAGGATGCTGAGATCAGGAGGATGGGGAGGCGCCGCACAGCTCTGCATGTGATTGGAGCCAGTGTATGAATTTTGGAGACTATCTACTTTCCCAGCACACAGTCTAGCACACAGTAGGTACTTACCAAGTGGTGGCCCTTATTGATCCTGCTCTTACAGTCCTTACGTGACTGCAGCTATAATGTGCATATTTCATGTGACCTGGTTCCCAGGTGGCTGTCTGGGGAGAAACGTGGTCAGGTGACACTTGCAGGGAAAGCTGTTTTTTTTTTTGTGAGGAAGAATGGCCCTGAGCTAACATCTGTGCCAATGTTCTCCTATTTTATGTGGGACGCTGCCACAGCATGGCTTGATGAGCAGTGCCAGGTCTGCACCAGGGATCCAAACCCGTCAACCCTGAGTAGCCCAAGTGGAGCGTGTGAACTTAACTGCTGTGCCACGGAGCCGGCCCTGCAGAGCAGTACTTTTTAAAAGTGATGAAACTGGTGCTCGCCCTGCACTTATAAAGGCCTGGCACCACCACAGCTCTTTATTGTTATCTGTCACTCGTCACCAAAGCACAAGTTCCAGCTGAGGTCACAGCAGGGGAGGGGGTCAGCGGGGAGAGGGGTGGCAGCAGCTCCTTGTCCCTTTGGCCTGGGTCTCAGCTCCACACTCAATGCCTGTGTGATCTTGGGCAAGTCACTTGGCCTCTCTGAGCCTCACAGTTCCCTGCTGGTAAAATGAGACCCACCTTCATCCCCCCTAAGCTCCCTCCCCTGCCCTTCCCCACGGCCACCAGCCAGCATGTCCCAAGTCACAGGCACAATCAGCTCCTGTGATGGTTAATTCTATGTGTCAGCTTGACTGGGCTAAGGGCTGCCTGGGTAGCCGGCACAACAGCATTTCTGGGTGTGTCTGGGAGCGTGTTTCCAGATGAGGCCAGCTTTGGAGCCGGTGGACTCAGGAAAGCATGCTACCCTCCCCAAACTGGGCGGGCACCATGCTTCCTGCTGAGGGCCCAGCAGAGCAGAAGGGCAGAGCCAGGCCATCCTCTCTCTCCGTGGGCTCTCCCTCAGACCTCGGCGCTCCTGGTCCTGGGGCTTCTGGACTCAGATCGGGACTTACTCTATCAGCTCCCCAATTCTTAGGCCTTTGGGCTCGGGCTGAATGACACCACTGCTCTCCTGGGGCTCCGGCTTGCCACCCCCAGAACGGCGGCACCTAAGCAGGGAGAAGGACGAGGGTCAGGTTTACCCCTCTCTCCTCCTGCCCCAACCTCAACAGGAAGACAGCAGCCAGGGAGCCCGGGGATGCCGTCTCCACGGCCTCAAACTGGCCAGAGAAGGGTGAAAACTCGACCCGGGTCAAATGGAGAAGACCCCACACGGTCCACCCCTTTGCCACGTGGCAGCCGTTCTGGCCCCTTTCAGGTAAAGGAGCCCTACCTGCCAGGAGCGAGGGGCCTCCTGGGAAGAGGCAGAAGGCTGTGCAGAACGTCCATCTACCTGGGCACCGACGACCCCAGAGAACATGATGGGGGCGGAAAGGACCCTGGCCTAGAGTGAGGGGCGCCAGATACGGCCCTAGCTCTGCTCGGACCTGCTGTGCGACTTCAGGCAAACCCTTCCCACCCTGGGCCTCTCCTCCTCACCTGTTACCCTGAGCCTGCTAGACAGGGCAGGACAAAGGAACCCAGGGGCTTCTGGAAGCTGCCCTGCTCTGAGCAGCCTCAGCGCCCACCCCTTAAAGATGCTGAGGGTACAGTGGGTGGAGGCAGGGGGCCGGGCTCAAACCCAGCTGGACACCCCTGGCTGTGAGACTTAGGGCGAGCGACTTCTCTGAACCTCACCACGTCCCACGTCACCTCCAGAAAGGGTGTGATAGTAACAGTGGGTGAGCGTCAAATGATACACGCAATGTGGTCAGTCTGTGCCCGGTATGCCGTAAGTGCTCAATAAATGCTAGCTCATGGGGAGAATACCACCCTCAGCCAGCCATCTGTTACCTTTGATTCTCACAGGGCTGTCACTCAAGGGGCCCTATTCTCCCACCACAGGGCTGGCTTCTGTCCCAGGCCGGCCAATCGGAGAGCCCGTGATGGGGACAGAGATGGCTCGGGGGGACGATGACCCAAGTAGAGTCCTTTTCCAGGGTCTGAAAAAGAGCCCTTCACTCTCGCTGGGGCCTCGAGGCCTGTGAGCCTTTACCTGCAGCTTTGTCTCCACATGAGAGAGCCTGCCTGACAAGGAGAGAGCCCCCTGCCCTGGTCTCCCCCAAACCAGGCGAAAGGAGGAGAGCACTTATACCTTCTCCTCCAACTGTTTCCATGTTGTTCAGTTTTCCCACCACGCGTGTGTTCATGTATCCATCACACACACAGGCACACGCACACACGCACACACACTCACAGGTGCACA